>NC_064533.1:11928456-12228456 GCF_023856365.1 Brienomyrus brachyistius
TTACTTACGGTTTTAGTTAAGATTAGCATTAATTGCTTAAATTGTGTTTTTTTGTGCGTGTGTGTGTGTGTGTGTTGTATGTCAATTCATTGCAGTTCAACATTGATAAGGAGGCCGGCGAGAGGCAGATCTACCATCGGTACTGTTTGGAGCGAGCTGCTGTTCACTGCTCACATGTCTTCACCACCGTCTCGCAGATCACCGCTGTGGAGGCCGATCACATGCTCCACAGAAAGCCAGGTGGGCTGGAGGTGGGGCGGGGGGGGTGGAGCAGGACTTCCTGTCATAATCACTTGTCAGTCTCCTTCTCTCTGTTGCCAGTGCACAGTGCATTGACTGGTACTTCCTTTCTTTCCTGCTGAAGATGACCCCTCCTAGTCATGTATAGAGGACAATGTCTATCTTGTAGCAAAACTTCCATCCATCCATTTTCCAAACCGTTTATCCTACTGGGTTGCGGGGGGTCCGGAGCCTATCCCGGAAGCAATGAGCATAAGGCAGGGAATAACCCAGGATGGGGGGCCAGCCCATCGCAGGGCACACTCACACACCATTCACTCACTCATGCACTCCTACGGGCAATTTAGCAAGTCCAATTAGCCTCAGCATGTTTTTGGACTGTGGGGGGAAACCAGTGGGAACCCCATGACGACAACATTCAAACTCCACACACATGTGACCCAGGCAGAGACTTGAACCCGGGTCCCAGAGGTGTGAGGCAACAGTGCTAACCACTGCACCACCATGCCACCCCCATAGCAAAACTTAAAGCCTAGTAAATACTTTTTGTTTTGTATTTACCCAATTTTCTGTGCAGATATGGTGACCCCTAATGGACTGAATGTTAAAAAGTTCTCAGCCATGCATGAGTTCCAGAACCTTCATTCCATAAACAAAGCCAAGATCCAAGAGTTTGTCCGGGGGCATTTTTATGGGTGAGTCCAGGCGTTCAGCCCAAATCCGTTTTATACCTCAATCAACAAGGCCACCATAATATGCTTCTGAAGTGACATTAAGCTTTATGGAGTAGTATGTAGACTGAATTATATCAGACATAAATACTTTTTCTTTAACGACTTATCGATCTTGCTTGCGGTCTTCTTGAGGTCCATTCCATTTGTTGTTTGATCCGCTTAGAAGCATGACAAAGCTCTCCACGGTGTAGGTGTTCAACCGTACAAGGCCATGGAGTGCTTACTCACTGCTGTCATTCACACAGGTCACATTTCAAGCTTATAAATTTAAGTTAAAGTTCACGGGATTGTTCATAGTAACAGACATGCTGTAAAAAATCAGTTCTAGGAAAGTTGGTTTGACTTGTTCTACTAAATGGAAAAAAATTTGGGGAGAAATGATATCTTTCTGCTTCGTTCCATATTTTTGTCACTCTCTCTCCTTCTGGCAGCCATCTTGACTTCAATCTCGAAAAAACACTGTTCTTCTTCATCGCCGGGCGATACGAGTTTACCAACAAGGGAGCCGACATATTCCTGGAGTCCCTTTCCAGGCTCAACTACCTGCTCAGAGTAAGAGCTCTTCGCCACACACAGCACTTCATTTTGCTCTTTGCGTGATGTTATTTTGTGTTCATATCTACTTGTTAGTAGTATCCTTGGGAGACACTTGTCTGCCGTGTGTCTTTCTCAGGTGCACAAGAGCGATGTGACGGTGGTGGTGTTCTTCATCATGCCGGCCAGAACCAACAACTTCAACGTGGAATCTCTGAAGGGGCAGGCGGTCCGGAAACAGCTCTGGTAAATGGATAACGTTAACTGTGCTTACCCTCATTAAGCTACACTGTAACCTTAGTACTCACCTCCATCTTGTGTCGACCACAACTCTTATTAATGCAGACTGATTGCTTTTAATTGGGCCCTATGGACGGTTTGGGCTTTAAGATGACATCACTTGTATGGGTGTCCTGTCAAATATTTAGTTTTCCTTGGATCTCAGGTGGATACACAAGAATATTTTAAAAACTATAACCTAGTAAGCAATAATGTAACTTTTGTGACAGCAAGCACAAACCAAAAAGAAATAGAGAATGATTATGATGCGATGCAGTCGGTGGATGAGGTAGGGTGTGTGATACTCCATGCATTTATCAGGTGACCTCTGATCCCCCCCCCCCCACACCTGCCTCTCTTTGGTAGGGACACTGCTCACCAGGTAAAGGAGAAGTTTGGCAAGCGCTTGTATGAAGCCCTGTTGAAGTAAGTCATTTATATCCAACACATCATGCCATGCTAGGTCTCCTCCCATGTGGTTATGGGGTCTACAGTACTTTCCTCATGTTTCCGACATACCGGAGTGAAAAAACACCCCCACTTTCTTCCTGGCCAGTGTCTTCAGGTGGGGGGAGGAGCTATCACTCTAACTGTCAGAGTGCTGATGTGACCTTTGTGTGATTAAAGGGGTAATCAGATTGGAGTGTTTATGGATTAGTTCTGGCAAGACCCCAGGCTGGTATGGGCTGGAGATGGACACGGGGGTGGTGCTCTCACGTTTCTTCTCATCACTCCTTGTGTTTATTGCTCAGAGGAGAGATCCCAGACATGAATACCATCCTGGACAGGGACGACGTCACCATCATGAAGAGGGCCATATATGCTACTCAGGTAGGAAGGACCCGCCGTCAACCAGCGACGGAGAAGAAGCGGCCAGTGAGAAGAAGATACCAGGTCCGAAAGAATAAGCCATGCTGACAACTGCTCGTCCTTATGAACCAAAATCACACCCAAAGGTCACAGGAAGGTCAGAGTGAGGTCATGGCCCCGCTAGGTTGGTAAAATGCACAGCGCTGGCTGTGCCATCCTTCTGCATGCCAATGGGTTGGTCAACGGGTCCAGGTGTGTCTCCCCCAGTGACACCCACGTCATGACGCAGTGCCCATGGCATTTTTGCTTTCATTGAGATTTATTTCAGCGTCAGCGTTTCAGACGCAGAAGCGTAAGAGGTATCGACCGCTCGCGAGAAGACGCCCCGTCCCTGCCTCAGTCCGTGGGTGTCTGATGTAACGGACCATTACGGGTTCCTGTCATCAGCTCCGGCCTGGGACACAAATCAGAACCCAGCCTTTCAGAGACCCCGAGACAGAAATGATTCGCGTTCACTCTGAGATGCCCGCTGCAGACCTCCGCCTCTGTCTCCAGCTCCGTCTGACATGGCTTCCCTTCACCCGCACGGCTACTGGGATAGTGGGCTTTCACTCTGTTAGCTCCCGTTCCTTGAACAGCGGTCGCTGTGCTGGCTGCAACATTCCTCTGAAGATAGTGTCTCTGTTTTGTGTTGAAGGACGTATGCTTAGGAATACCATCAACAGTAAACTGACACTGAAATGTTTGACTTGTTGATTTGCTTGCCTAATTAGATTACGATGGATGGATGGATGGATGGATGGATGAATGGATGGATGGATAGACAGATAGATGATATAGTTTTGTCTGCCTTTTTGAAGCCCTTTTTCTCAGTGTCAGCATAGTTACAGAGTAGCTCTATACACATTTAGACAGTAAAAAGACATTAAAAGATATTGGTAGATAATAATAATAATAATAAATAGACAACAATAAAACTGTCACATTTCCTTGTGTGTATACATGCTCACTTTTGTTTGCCCAAATTCCCCCTCCCTCCAATACACACGGCGATTCACCTACACACAGATGCAAGCTCCCTGAAATGCACACATACACACATATAGTCACACCACAGCCTAACATGCAGACACACCACATCTTCAAGTGCGGCCAACCATCTGCCAGTTTACACAGACATGCTTGGTGAACTGGCCAGTTGACCTTCGACCTCCAAAGGTTCTTCTCTCCCTACTCTGGAGTTCTTGGTTCCCCTCTCCTCCTCCTCGTAATCTTCCTTTCACTTTTCCCTTCCTGTCCTATCGTCTTACACTCTTACCAGGTTCCATGGGGTGACTGCATTGTAAAAGGCTCTATATAAAACTGAATTGCATTTTATGAAGTGCCTCATACTCTGCCCTGGATGCACACGCACACACACTCACACTGCGTGCTGCCCTATTCCACCGCAGAGACATGGCCTCCCCCCAGTGACGACCCACAACATGCTGGATGATGGCTCGGACCCGATACTGTCCAACGTCCGACGCATCGGCCTCTTTAACTGCCGCACCGACCGCGTCAAGGTGAGCCAACCCATTCGCAGCTACTCCTTTTCCCATCGCAGATCTGTAGGCTGTCGTCCTGTTTAAAAGCCTGTCTGTAACCTGCCAGAAAGGGTGGTCCCTCGATTTTTTCTTTCCAAAGGACACGTTGTCATAGTGACCTTTCCTAACAACTGTCACGTGGAAGCAGAGGCAGGAAAGCCTCACTGTGCTGTGCTTCACAGCTTCACAGCTTCACAGCTTCCTTTTCATGACAGTGTCATTCCCAGCTGGAGCCTCAAAGACTTCTTGACTGCCATGTGTCTAAGATTTATTCTGAAGATTTATAGATCTTGAGTACCACCTCAACGATTAGAAAAGATCAGTCCTCTGCTCCCTTTGTCCACTCTGTCTCTGTCCTCAGATGTTTCAGTGTTTATCCTTCTTTACCCAATGTGTTTAGTCTTGTCTCTGTCCTCAAATAATGTTCCATGATGTTCATCTTTTTTTGTCCACTGTGTTCAGTCCTATCTTGGTCTCTGTCCTCAGGTAATGTCAAATAGTGTTCAGCTCCCTTTGTCTACTGTGTTCAGTCCTGTCTTGGTCTCTGTCCTCAGGTAATGTTAAATAGTGTTCAGCTCCCTTTGTCCACTGCGTTCAGCCCTGTCTTGGTCTCTGTCCTCTGGTAATGTTAAATAGTGTTCAGCTCCCTTTGTCCACTGTGTTTAGTCCTGTCTTGGTCTCTGTCCTCAGGTAATGTTAAATAGTGTTCAGCTCCCTTTGTCCACTGTGTTCAGTCCCGTCTTGGTCTCTGTCCTCAGGTAATGTTAAATAGTGTTCAGCTCCCTTTGTCCACTGTGTTCAGTCCTGTCTTGGTCTCTGTCCTCAGGTAATGTTAAATAGTGTTCAGCTCCCTTTGTCCACTGTGTTCAGTGCTGTCTCAGTCTCTTACTGAGATTATGTTCCACAGCATTCTTTTCTCTTTTTGCCCACTATGCTCAGTGCTGACGTGCTCTCTGCCCTCAGGTAGTGTTCCATCCAGAGTTCCTGTCCTCCACAAGCCCCCTCCTCCCTATGGACTATGAGGAGTTTGTGCGGGGCTGCCATCTTGGCGTATTTCCTTCCTACTATGAGCCCTGGGGCTACACGCCAGGTAAGAACATGCTGCTCCTCTGTCATTATGAAGTCCGATACAAGGTGATACACACCCAGCCTAGTGGAGAAACACTATACGCTTAAATTCTCTTTTTATATCCTGACTGATCCTCTTTGCCTGGTCATTTTTAATATTTTCAATTTTCAGTCTACTTTAGGTCAGTTACTTTTTATATTGTGCTTCCCATAACATCGGTGCCCCAAACCATTTCATAAAGGCTTTTTAAAACACGCCATCATAAATTGGTGAGACAGTCAATGTTATGGAGCATTAAGAATAGAAGTTACAATTCTGAACAAGATCCACATTTGGAAGATGGATCGAAGGAAAATGGAAATATCCAAAAAATGACAGAGGAGGCTAAACTCCTGTGGTGTTTATCGAGCATACGATGCTTTTATGAGGGAAAAAGGAGTGTGCGTTTGTGTTTTAAGAAGGTAAAATCACAATACTGAAGCTAATTGTGGGGGCGGCATGGTGGTGCAGTGGTTAGCACTGTCGCCTCACACCTCTGGGACCCGGGTTCGAGTCTCCGCCTGGGTCACATGTGTGCGGAGTTTGCATGTTCTCCCCGTGTCGTCGTGGGGTTTCCTCCGGGTACTCCGGTTTCCCCCCACAGTCCAAAAACATGCTGAGGCTAATTGGAGTTGCTAAATTGCCCGTAGGTGTGCATGTGTGAGTGAATGGTGTGTGAGTGTGCCCTGCGATGGGCTGGCCCCCCATCCTGGGTTGTTCCCTGCCTCGTGCCCATTGATTCCGGGATGGGCTCCGGACCCCCCGCGACCCAATAGGATGAGCGGTTTGGAAAATGGATGGATGGATGAAGCTAATTGTTCTCATCGATAATCTCATTAATAGTTGAAAACTGTACTGTCAACTTGACAGGCTACAGGGCTTTTAGTTACAGTTCTGGTCAAAAGCCTGGACACACTTGCTGAAAATCATTTGTTTTTCAACAAGTTAATGAGATGAGTTGCCCCCCCCCACCCTAAACCCTGTAGATCTGGTTTGGGATGAGTTTTATTGATGAGTAAGAGTAAGGTAACCAACGTGTGCCCAGAACCTGTGGAGACTCCTTCAGGACTGTTGGAGAAGCTTCCCAGGTGGCTACATCTGGGAGCTGGTTGAAAGAACAGCGAGAGTCTGCGATGTCGTCATCGAAGCCAAAGAGGGCTATTTTGATGAGTCTAAAATCTGAGCAAATTTTGAGATGTTGATCTCTTCTCATGGTCATTGCAGTATTTGATATGTATAACTTCATTGCCTCGAGGCCTTTTATTATAAGGTGAGTAACATAGCTAAAATAGCGACAAATGCATCAAAAGCAGGTGTGTCCAGAGTTTTTAACTGGTGCTGTATATGAGTACAGAATCCGGTGGTCTGAGAAGGTGCTCCTTATCGTACACATTACACGGCTCCATTTCAGAAGGTGGGAGAAGCCTTTCAGTTCCATACAGGTGAAGCATTAATAGAATAAGCAGTATTATGACGGAAGCATGCAGGATGTCAGTGTTGTTCTATGGTACCTGATGAACGTCTCCCCCAGGCGAATGCACTGTGATGGGGATTCCCAGTGTGACCACCAACCTCTCGGGCTTCGGCTGCTTCATGGAGGAGCACGTCACCGATCCTGCGGCTTACGGTTGGTAAAGCTGCAGCTGTGCAATTCAGGCCTCCCCCCACCAGTGCCACTGTGACCTCAACTGCGGCCTTAGCTTGTCCGGTCCCCATCTCAGCCCTGAAACTCCTCGTCCTGCTCACTCAGGGATCTACATCGTGGACCGGCGGTTCCGCTCGGCGGACGAGTCCTGTAACCAGCTGACCCAGTTCATGTTCGGGTTTTGCCAGCAGTCCCGAAGGCAGCGCATCATCCAGCGGAACCGCACCGAGAGGCTTTCGGACCTGCTGGACTGGAGGTACCTCGGGCGGGTGAGGAGTCGTACCTTTTTTTTCCCCCTCACTAATCTGTGCTACCCATAATGCATCTGGGCATGTTCATCCTGTCTCTAACATTCGCCTCAGCTCAAGGAAGGGGAGACACGACATTGGCTGAAGATGTGGTGGGGGGAATGAGTTTTATACCATGGTAACTTACTTCAGGTGAGATGGGACTGGTCAACTGACTTCATCAGGAAATCCATGCCTGTCCCAGTCTCATAATTACAATATTCGTATGAAGCTTCTATTTCTATCTGTAAAGTTCTTGTGATGTACATAAAGTACCTCCAATGTCTATACTGCCGCTTGGACTGGGGTAGTTTGACTACTGACACTACAGGAATTTCAGATTATTGGTGCTCGCCTGGTGTGTGACTGGATGAGAGTTTTGCTATTTCTGAGTATTGAATGAACATCAGCACTTGCTTACTGTGTAGAGCGGATGTGAGTGTCTGTACTGTGCTCTTATGTGTCAGATGAGAATCAGTACTGACCTGCTGCCTTTGCTGTCTTTTTAGTTTTACATGCACGCGCGCCATCTTGCCCTGAGCAGAACATTCCCAGATAAGTTCAAGATGGACACAGCAGCACCACTGCGCGTAAGTCTGACCTCAGCCTCACTGCACTGTGACTGCGGTCTCTCTGACTGCTGTGTGCGGTGTCTAGCCTGTACCCTTCAACGAGGGATCTCAGTTAAGTGCAAACGAACAAGTTTAACAAAACCTGGCCAGTAATGCCACATACAAAACGACACAATATCGGTGCCAAAGACAAACTTTTGTTTGACATATAAACAGCAGAACATTAAAATCTGTTTTATAGATCCATTATATAAAATATCCAAGGTATTGAACAAGAAAACAACATAAGATATTCTACATTTCAAAAGATTCAGCGATAAAATCCAAGTGGTTTTTTTTTTGGTTTCTGATTTGAAAAACGTTGATGGCTACATTGTTAAAATTATGGAATACTCCATTGTTCTGTCCCATAAAAATACTTTATTGCGTGTAAGAATTATGTCGCTAAAGAAATAGCAAACCTAAGGAATATTGAATAAAACAGGATTTGATTAACGGTGACACACACGCACAGTTTCAGTCGTGACCATGAGACGTTCTCTCCTGATTGGATCACAGATACTGTACAATCAATGAGGGTATGCTGTAGGGGTGGGGGGTGGTGATCGTCTTTTCCCCTCATTCGTTATCCACAGCGGACGCGGGGGCAGACAAAGCCCTGTCAGGCTCGAACCGTTTTCTCTGCCCTTAATTGACAGATTAACATTTTGCTGAACTCCAGCAGCTTGTTTGCTCCGGTTCACGCTTTGAAATGTTTTCTTGACCATGCTGGTTGCTTAGGAGTCGAGTCACACTGTAAGATCCTGAAACTCTTACATCCCAATTTATGGAATTGTGTTCCAGAGTGTGGCTGCTGAAACGATTATCGCAGGGGTCTCCCAGTGTGTTTGCTGTGAAACCTACTTCTATTAAAAAAGTAATACAGGATCTTTTTGTTAAGGGGGGGACACAGGTGTGCAGTTGCTTGGGGCCTCGTCCCCCCACAGGGCCTCGTAAATTTATGTTTCCCTTTTTACAGTTTCCTTTTCTTGTTTTGTCACTCCAAACAAATAATAATCTGTAATAGATCAAATTAATCAATGTAAAGTTTTCAAATGAAAACAGTCTCCGTCCACACAGGCGTTTTCCACATAATTTACGAAAATATTTCCATCCACACTGAAACAACCGAGACCATATATGACATAACTGTTTGACTACATTGGCCATGCAAGGATCAGGTAAACACCAGGAACAGGTGCGGCTCATCAGAAGCCAGGTAGCATAGAAAACCTGCTGGACAGTAGCTCTCCAGGACTGGAGTTGGAGACCCCTGTCCTACACTTTAATCTTGAAGGAATTAAAGATTATATAATTATAATCTTTTTCTTGCCACATTGTCTTCTTCTAACTGAGTGAAGGTCATTTGAAGTTCTTCATCTAGAACAGTTAGAATTCTCACTTGGGTCTATCCTTTAGTTCTGTGGCTTTGTTAACTGAGAAGAGCTGCCTACAATCGGCTTTTGTTCACGACCTATAATTGTGAGTGAGATGGAGACGAGCCCCCACACTGGCCTTTGCCTGGGGTCTCCAAATCACAAAAACCTTCCATGGGAGTTTGTGGGACCGGCCACGGAAAAATTTGTCCACCGGGAATGGCGGCTTGGTAAAAGTTCTCAGCGTCCAAGACAGAGTGAGATTACCTGTGGTGCCCTGATGTACACATATTATGACATTTTAGGCAGAGGTGGAGATTTCAGGTCTAGAGACCACAAATCCAGACCGAGATTTTCTTTCAACCGACCAGTTAAGAGTCATAATCACATAGTACTCAACTGGATGGTTGAAACAAAATCTCGGTCTGGATTTGTGGTCTCTGGACCTGAAATCTCCACCAGGAACTGAAACAGAAACACAAGTAGTTCACTAGTGATGCTTTGATCACCATTGGATTGTGTCCAGCTCACTGTCCCCTACAGAGAGCAAATCGGGGGTGGCGGGGGGGGGGGGGGGGCGTGAAGAGAATTTCCCCAAGGGGATCCATAAAGTATCAATTATAGTGTTTTAAAATGTAGAAAACAATACTGTGTGACATAGGTGTGCCTATCTGATATGCCTGGCCGGCTTCACCAGTCAGCTGTTACCACTGGTATATCTCTGCAGACGGATGGATTTCGCTACCCGCGACCTTCCTCGGTACCCCCCTCTCCATCCGTCTCCCTGCACTCCACTCCGCACCATAGCGACGAGGAAGACGAGGAGCCGTATGACGAGGAAGAGGAAGCTGAGCGAGATCGCCAGAACATCAAGGCTCCCTTCTCTCTGGAGACAGTACCTTCTGGCAAGAAGAAGCTACCAGGTTAATGCTGCCCCTGACAGAGCCCCCCCCCCACCAATACCCTCGTATGCTGAAAGCAGAGCGAATATTCTTGTGCTAAAGCTCAAGCATCCAGAATTTTTTCAAGGCTAAAAACTACAAGGCAACAGACCCACGATGCATCAGGAGTAAATGTTTGAA
The DNA here is from genome assembly GCF_023856365.1 of Brienomyrus brachyistius. Lineage (NCBI taxonomy): Eukaryota > Metazoa > Chordata > Actinopteri > Osteoglossiformes > Mormyridae > Brienomyrus > Brienomyrus brachyistius. The sequence goes on from NC_064533.1 coordinate 11,938,749, forward strand.
GCAGTGCTTAAAAAAAAAATGTGACAATGAGAGTGATACCACTGCAGGGAATCAATAAACCTGACAGCTGCACCAGATGAGTACAAGTACGTGTAAAGATCTGATCCCTGCTCAACAGGAAACTTTAAGCAATGACACCTTGTATCTGAGATGAAAACACTGGATGGAAGTTTCCCAGTTGTACAGCTATGAAGTGTTGGAGTGGGATTCCCTGTCCTCTGGTGATTTAGCCAAAATGAGGAACGTGCTACAAATAATCACCACAGGGAAAAATATATATGTGTGTGTGTGTGTGTGTGAGTGAGTGAGTGTGTGTGCCTGCCACGTAATTAAACCATTGACCCCCCACTTGGCCACGATCCTGACGGTGTGTTAAAGTGTCTCGTGTCTTTCTATCCGCTGTAGCACAAAAGGATTAAAGCTCGCAAATGACACGTTAATGCCGCATATTACCTGCCGTGTGTCTATTCAAAAATACTTCAAATGCTATAAGACATGGGTTTGCAATAAGAAGCATAAAACTGGGATAAGTAAAAGGAACAGCAGCAAAGAAATAACATAAATATTCATTTTAACTCTCGATTCGCCCGTCAACGTGCTGCCAATTGTAACCTTTACTAGATTTCTTTTGGATGGCAATAATAAGCCTGTAGTCAGTTTTATTTCCCAAAACGGTGTTTTATAGGTGAATTTGCTGGGCTTAGACGCGGACTCAGTCTCAACAGATTTTGCTACCTGAGGGCCCCATATTCAACGTACAGTGATGGTATTTTTACCTTTTGGGTTAAAGGCATTATTCCAGGTTTCAGTTAATTGAAATACGAGGAGATCTATGACAAATTTTAAGTAGTTTATTATTTTTGAACTACATACAATATTTTTTGAGAAATATTGTTGAGAAATGCCATTTTCTTTAAAATTAACTTTCAAAACTTTTGATTGTAAACTTTATTTTCTATAATCGCCCTAATTAATTTCTGTGTTGCGCAGATTATGTGCCCCCTGGTGAATTTTAATGGAACAGCATGTAGTACAACAAAGTATCAAATCGAATGCAAACTTTCATTTAATTAACAGTACATTCAAAACACCGAGTCAAAACTGCGTACAGAATTCAATATTTCCTCTACAGAATAGAAACAAACTAAAACACATGTTCGTCCGACAAAGATAAATTCGTCAACGACCTATCAGAAATAATCTCGTTTCCATGGTGTAAGATCTTGGAAGTAAACTTGATCGGCGTTTTCTTCTGCTAAAGAAAAAGAAAATTGAGTGGATAAAAATGACATCAATGCAGTTCCAAAAGCAGAATACATCAATGCGAAAATCATTTGAATTTAACAGCCTCCGTTTGTCCTTCATACATATAGATTCAGTCTTCCAGCTGTTTGTAATTGATGCGTAATTCAACAGACCAGGAGGAAAATCAAGTATTCTGTCAGAAAATACCTTCAAATTTTAATATAAATCTACCATATTTTGATAGCATTAGGGTTAGTCTAGGTACGTGTGCTTTGAAACGTTTTTGTACATATGAAGAAAAAAAATATTTTGTGGATGGAAAATTGAGATTCCTCAGTTTTCTTCTTGAATGTGAACCTATCTTCTGACAGAACTCATCATATATATCTGTGGCGTGAATTTTTCCAGTCGCAAAAGATTAAATGACTTGGTATAGCTTGCATCCCTCCTCACTGGCGGCGCAGTTACAGGGATCAGGCGCTCACCTTCTTCCTTGGCCTGTTGGAGGAAGTTCAGGAGCACAGCTGCCGCCCGTGACACACTAAGCTGCTCTGCCTTCTGGCTGCGTGTCTCTGCGTGAGAGAGAATCGGGTTGGTCAAACCCGACGCGGTCGCCAAGTAACTCCACAAACTGATCTGTTCTTCAAATGTGCAGCTACTGCCCTACATCTGCCAAGACGTGGGTTTGACTTCTGCTGTGCCTGTGTGTGTGCGTGTTTGAATTTACATATTGTGTTACAACAATACGTAAAAAGGGGCTACCCCACTCAGCAGAATTTACCGTAGGGGACCCCAAATTCGAGGGCTCATTTTTTAACCCCAGTTCAGCCCCGCGTACAGGCCTAGAGTGTGTACCCTCGGATGGACTGGTATCCCACCGAAAGGACAATGATACTAATGTGAGGCAAGTTACATGCTTACCAGTAAGATTCAGGAAGAGAAATCGCTGCGGCACAATCGCTTTTCAAACTATTTTGCCTCCGTGCAAACGCGTCCAATACACTGGAATAATCGACGTTGTCTTTCTGAGACCTGAATTTGCATATGAAGTATTTTAAAGTAGAATAATTTCCATAGTAAGTGCAGTAGTGCCTCATCATATTGACACTAATAAAACCGGTACGTCCCATGAATTCAACTACATGCTACTGCAGCTCTGCGTCTGCTGAGGAAATCACTAAGCAGCGAGCGCTCCTAAAACAACGATCTTTCAGGACTTAAGGGCGCTGTTGAAAATTTAATTTTAAATTAAAAAAAGATGTGGCTATCTACCTAGATGGACTGTGTCATACACGTCCCCTTCATTTCTGTCTTCAGATATGAAACGACGTCCCTCTGAAATAGCATGAGATTTCAATCACTAAAAAACAATATCGATATTTACACTTGCGTGTTAACATACACGATATAAAGGATCAAACGATACCGATTAATTTTTTCAGTTACTCAACTGGCGATGTTATATCATGATGTTTAATTAGGACACGAAGTGTTATTTGAATTGAGTACTTTACACATAATGTATATTTTTATTCTGAGGTCAAAATATATCATGCATCAGCAGAAAACATTCGCAATAAAGGGAGTTTGATCTCACGTGTCCCTTTAAGATACAGCATAGCCTGCGGCGTCCAGTTTCTTCGTTGAAAACCATCCTTTGATTAAAAAAAAAGTTGGAAAAAGTAAGAGCCGTTCAACGGATTGAGCATAAATTTTGACACAGTGGTAACTCCTTAGACTCCTTGGAAAAAATGATGTGTACAATTTAAGAAACATTTTAAAGGGAAAAAACACCAGGTTACCTTTGGCGCGCTCCAAGAATGAGAAACGAGTGTCGCTACCAGTAGAAACGCCAAGGCGTGAGTTTTATGCGTCTTTAAACTCTGCGCCGGCGACAGTGTTAGTGGGCACAGAAAAGTACTTCTGGTTACTTTCTTGCAAAACGCAGCAACATACCAAAGCTTCTGTCTGAGATTAACAAAAAGCTGCGCCTTGCGCATGACGTGCGTAAAAACGCAAATTGGAAAAGTACTCTTCTAAAAAATACTAGCCTCCAAAGTGTGCCATATTTCTACTGATAATTATAATATTTATTATTCTCAAACTGACAATCAAACAAATAATACATACCTGCCACACATTCTGAATAGTCCTAATCATTTTTAATGTAATTTATAGGCAAATGTGGTGCGTGTGTACATTATTTCAACCGTGCCTTTGTTTTGGTACTTATAATTTCGTTATTATTATTAAATTACACAATTTAAACAAATTATAAAATTATTTTTCAAAAAGGTGCACCTCCAATTTCTATAGCCTTCTATAGTGTTAAAAAGAGAAAACTACACCTTACCTTCATTCTTGGTAATTCTCTCGCCTGTTAGCGCTCAGTGAAACCGAGTCAGGTTGAGTGGCGTTGACTTCGGCTTCTCCGCCCTTTATAAGCACTGGGTGGAGGAATCCCGCATAAACCCCCTGTCACACCCGGGGGGCTTAAGGCGTGCGCTCCTGTTTCCTGGGGGAATTGTCAGTGTCGATCGTTTAGAAGATGATTGAACGGGTGAATGTGATTTTCACCCCCGAAAGCTCGTTCCGCTCAATAAACAATATTTAACCTACGCGATCCTATGCACACATACATATACGATACAGAAATATAGGCATATTGCGTTAACATTAACATAGTTAAATTAACTAGACGTGGTTAAAAGTACGAAATAAATTGCTTCTGATTCACATCCTATATTAACATGCTATTAATCAACAAGAAGTACAACAGGTCTATTGACTTGTGCTTTTTTTTTGACAAATGTGACGGAAAATATGACCGCATTTTCGCACAGTACATAATATACGATGTGTAAAATTTAATGATGGCGATTCTTATGAATGAAACGGCTGCTGACAGCCTGTCAATGGCCCTGCGACAGAGATTCTTTCAGGGCGCTCCTGCTGCGAACTGCTCCCCCAGTGTACTGGGAAAGGCCATCGTTAATGGGGAAGAAAAGGAACATCAGTTTAATTAGACACAGCCGATATCACAGGCGCGCCAACTGAGCCGCTGCAGTCCACTTGCAAAGCGGGATTTCCGTGGAAGACCTTTCAGGTTGATCAACAGGTCTGACAAAAATTCTCCAATATAAAAAAATACATTCTCGACGTCAATGGCCATTTATGCTATGAAACAAGTGTCCTGTCTGATCGGATGTGGAAGAATGTCGGGTTTCTTTGTTTTTTATTTTTCATCTATTTCCCCAACCCATATAATTACCTTATGGTTTTATTTACTATGTTAAATATTCGATCCAGTTGTAGATTTTGTCAAGAAATGACTCATAACTCTGGGGCCAACAGTTTATTTACACCTCGTATTTAAAACAAACAAAAAAGCCTCACGCGCTAATGTTTTTAGCTGAAATCTGTATTTACAAAAGTTTCATACAGTAAAACAAACAGTTGGCATTACTGACTTACCTCCCTCTGGAGGCCACGTGAAAATTCGAGCTAAGTGATGGTATGATGATATCTTACAGACATATATTTGAGGACAGAGTGGAGATGGCATCATTTGTGTGTGTGTGTGTCGCGGGGGGGGGGGGGGACTATTGCAACATAGTTAACACCAGGCTTAAAAAACATTATAACAATGCTTAAACTTCTCAAATAAAATGTTAACGCAGATGCAAACCTACATAGAAACAGTATGATTGTAACCATCTCGATGTTCTCAAGGTGTCCAGCAGGGCAAAGGTCGGCATTATTACTCTTGGAAAAGTCCTCCATGATCTCCATGTCCGGATGGTGTGACCGGTGATGTTTCAGCCATTCAAATCCAGGGAGCGACGCAGGCTCCTGATTAATGTTCCCAACGGCCGCAAGTACGGCGCCCTCTACAGGCCGTGAATCGCATAGATCATGCCGAATCAAACCACAAATTAATAAAACTTGGCTATTTTCCTTTAATCAGATTAGAGTCCAAAGAGTTTTGACAGAGCAATCTTAGCGTCTGCGGGCAACTCGACCAGTTGTGGATTTAAAAAAAAAAAAATTAGGAATCTATTATAAATTAATAAATTGATTTCCTCCAAACCAAAACAGGTCACTGCTATACCATGTTGTTGCTCTCCCCGACTTTATCCACAAACTGAAAAGAAGAAGAAATCAGAGAGGATGCGATTAGTGACAATGCTGACCTTTCACCACACCGGGCAGGGTAAAAACAAAGTATATGCCTTCTAAATATCACCTAGACGGGGACCGATGACGGACAGCTTGAGGATCACAAACAAGCCACTGCCCAGCCTTTATAGACACAACGGCAAAGGCTTTCCGGCTGATCCTGCCTGATTACAGGCCGCTTCAGTGCGACTTACACGATTCACACGTGGAGAAGCCTGAAGCCAGTTTGACTAGAGCATGAGGGGGAAAATAAATAAATAAATAAATAAAAGCACTGCAGTGTGACTGTAGCACCATCTCTGATGCAGTTTTCAGAGATTCCTATGAGTATGCAGCACTGTGTGATGCATGCAACGGGAACCAAAACGGGGACCAAAACGGGAACCAAAACGGGAACATGGAGGCCAAGAAGTAAGCATGTACCGACCACGTCAAAGAAAAACAAAGAAATACAAAAACTCATAAGCCTTCGGTGTTGAGGGGTCCAGAAACGAATGTCAACAATTAAAAAGGGCTAAGAGATGAACAGTGACTGACCATGACAGAAGATGGTCTTCACAGCCTTACGAAGGCTTAAAAAAACACAACAGAAACACATTCACCTCACTGAAAGGAACTGGATCCAGACGAAAGCATGCTGAAAGAGAAGCCTGCGAAAATGAGGAGGCAGGGAGAGGGGGGGGCACCTTACCGTGAGAGGACGGAGGGCTCTATATACTTTAATGCTGAATGTGTTGGTTTTTCTTGGTCATGTGGGACAGGAGGGGCCATAAAAACCTACTGGATAAATACCCTAAAGACTGGGTCAGACCCCTCTGAGGCTGGAACACTTACCCCACTGATTCCTGGGAGGTTAAGCAGGGACCCTAGAATGGGAACCCTCCGGATGAAACCTACAGCCACCGGGAAGAAGCCCCTGATGGAGACAAGGTGGGGGGGTGGGGGGGGTTAGGTCACCGCGTCACTGTCACTTCAGGTCGTGATGAATGGTGCCACCCCAGGTGCACGTTAAGTCACCTGAATAAGAGGAAGAACCCGTAGATTTCCAGGACCATGCCCACCATCGGCCAGCCGACCAGCACCACGAATACGCCGCCGAGGAAGAAGCCGGTGGCCTTCATCTTGTGCTTTTGGAAGAAGAACCTGAAGGTTCGCTCCAGGCCGATGACAAAAGACAGGCCTGCAACAAACAAGATCTATGTGCAGGCACATGCACACGCACACACACACACACACACACACATATACGTACACACACGCACGCAGGCACACACGCACAGAAGTTAAAATAAATATTCTTTCAAACTGGCATTTGGAGATTTTTCCAAAACAGGTTCCCTCTAGGAGCTACAACAAGTGACAATCTAAATAGGACAATAGTCTAAAGTGTTTAGTATTTCCGAGAATAATCTGTCTAATATTTATTACATACACACATACATGCATCCATCCATGTTCCAAACCGCTTATTCTACTGGGTCGCGGGGGGTCCGGAGCCTATCCCAGAAGCAATGGGCACGAGGCAGGGAACAACCCAGGATGGGGGGCCAGCCCATCGCAGGGCACACTCACACACCGTTCACTCACACATGCACTTCTATGGGCAATTTAGCATGTTTTTGGACTGTGGGGGGGAAACCGGAGTACCCAGAGGAAACCCCACAACGACATGGGGAGAACATGCAAACTCCACACACGTGACCCAGACGGAGACTCGAACCTGGGGCTCAGAGGTGTGAGGTAACAGTGCTAACCACTGCACCACCATGCCGCCCCTACACACATACATTCCATGCAAAATATTTATACAAATTTTCATAAATGATTTTGCAATAACCCATTGCAGACGGCTCTTTTACTTTGTCAAGCTCTGCCAATCTGTAACCTGCTTCACTCCAAACAAGCTACTATATACGTCATGTCTAACGACTAACAAGGTCATTCTGACAGCACACCGTTGTCTGGATTAAAACACAGCTACTTACATTTCCTATTGCGAGGAGAGCTTTGTCGAAAAAGAGAATCATTCCAAAGAAGAGGAAAAACACCCCAAAGCCTGTCAATCCCATGCCGATCTCTGTGAGGATGGAAAACAAACGTTTTCTTGAAACATGCTGCATGTGCAGGGCTGAAAAAGCGGGATGGGGGACCCCTAAGCGAAAGTCATTCTCTCCGGATCCCCAATGGCAGCATAAAAGGCTGTAGTAACAACCAGAAAAAATGAGGCACTGTCCGTAAATGCATCCTGAGAACACTTTACAGCCGACTAAAACCTCTAAATGTGGCCAAATAAACAGGTGGCGAGTAGATTGAATTATAACTCAACACTCCCTTAAGGCTTTGCCCCTGTTCGTGTGTTAGGCTTTGTGACATTGCAAGACATTCAGATCATCAGCGATTGCTCCAAGACTGCACCGAAAGCTCAGCTTCCCCCCCCGTAAGACGTATCGTACCATCTTACTAACTGAACCACAGCACTGATTGTTTCAAAGGAACTGCTTTCAATAACATGTGCTAATTTTCCCTTTGACACCAGGATAATTACAGGTCACAGACACCCTCCGACGGTGCGCTTTACTGGAAGTCTATGGGAGATTCTTGTACGCTTTGTCTAAATGGAGAGGAGATGAGCTTATTGGTCAATATGCTTCGATGACGTTTTCGGAGCCTGATCGGGACCCCGCGTCTCTCTGGGAGACTATGAGAGTTTCACACATTGTTTTTGCTTAGACAATGTCAACTGGACTTGCAGTGAGATATTTCAGACCCATTTGGAAGTCAGAGGGTTCTGCATGGTGATTGTGAGATGCCTCAACAAGATAGGATATACTACCAAGAACGTAAATGCTCACGACTGACAAGTAGCACATGCGGTCGGAGGTGTTGGCTTGTTGTATTCATTCTTTCTGTCACGTGCAGGGGCACGTTTCGCTGCAACCTAGAGTGACAAGTTCATTGTTCTATATGTCATCTTGTGCCTTTGGCATTTGTACATATTATAAATAAAGTCGTTATGATTGAGCTTTCCAGTTTGATCACTTGTATAATTTTCAGTGAGAGTTCAGTGATTTTAGCAGATTTTTAGCCAGCTAAGCTGTCTGTATGCTTAACATGGAAAGATTTCTTGAGAAGGTGCCATTCTGGTATAAGAGGATAATATATAACTTTATACAAAACGAAAGGAGGGCAGAATGTACATATTATATATAAGCAGCTGACCAGCTAAAATAAGAAGTAAAAGACGTTTTTTGGTTATGCTGCCAAATGTTGACACTTTGCCTCCTCTGTTTTTTTTTTTTTTTTTTAAATCGCCTTCTGCCACAAATTCAGATGTCTTTCCATTCCGACTTTCCCACTGCAGACTATCAGTTATCCGTTATATCAACTGCAAGGCCTTGGCACTGATACACAAGGTAACCATGACATTCAGCCATACCGCCCTTCAAAGTAAAAAAAACATTTTTTACAGTCTGAAATACCAAAATCTCAGCAGTGTGGTGGAACGGGCATTAGCTGAGACTCAGGCCAGCAGAAACGGCAGGATGGGACTCAGCTCTTCAGGCTGATGTAGCTTAAGGCATTAATTAGTGTACTGAAGTGCAACTTGATTTTCATAAAAACGTTGTCCAAATGCATGCATACACATGCTCATAGCTGTCTGCATACGTGGGCGTCAGTGCAGCAACGTTTTGTTACTGTATAGCACGTGCAGTGGACCGCCCGCGAGAATGCTGGAATGAGATGGAATTCCGCCCCATGCATGTTTCCATACTTCGTGTACAAACGCTCTACATTCCTAAAATGCAAGAACTTCGATAGCAAATCACAGTTATGCAGATCACATAAACAGATGAGAAAATATATTTACAAGTAGGATGAATTAACCAGATATAGTCATGGTGATACTTAAAATAATATTTATCTGCTTCGGGATTGCTTATTCACACTACAACCAATTTTTTCATATTTTAAGGCTAATCTATTTTTCTATTCTTTCACAGATTTTACATCTAATTTTAATTATGCTTGGACTTGAAACGGGGTGCAACCATGCTAGGTAAATTATGTAATACACAATAAAAGCCCAAGTTAAAATTAGATGCATTAGATGGATAGTCACCAGTGAATTCGGGACTTTAACTAGCTGTCAAAGTGCTAGGTCGCTTCAGCTAGCTAACGGCTGTTAAAAGCTACAGTGAAACCATCAGTTCAATTATAACCTACAGAGCATACGAAAACGCCAGTGGCCTCGGAATACTACAAATTACCTAAATTTAAGACACTGTAATAAAGCGGCAGTTACTTAAAGGTAATATCGATAATTATGTATGTAACAACTACATACCACTGAGCGACACGGCCTTATTAGCGAACACCATCTCATTCATTTTTTGACTATTTCCCCCAGAAACCAACTTACAACTATTCGCTTGCATGAACAATTAGATTTAAAGAGATCGGTCGCAAAAAAACAGATTTTCTTACTCTGAGAGTCCGTTAACGAAATCATTTTTCCAACGGATGGATCAACAGCTAGCTATACGGGGAACTTTTCACGGGGTTTAGGGAAACCCAACTACAACCAGTTCCTTGCAGTTACGGTGGCCGCCACGTCTTCCGGAACCACGCAGTAACAAAGCATCCAACGCACGCAGACGTGCGCCGACAATCAGCCAATCGGCGAGCGGTCTTCAGGCCCCTGGATAGGCTGTGGCTGTTTCCTTCCACACTTGCTAACGCGCAGAAGGATGAGGCGGTCCTTCATAGATTCTGTTTTATTATTGGGTAACATTAGGACAACGGCGCCATTTTCTATTGGCAGAGTGACTCGCGGTCTTTTTTGATTGGCTCTCAACTTCGCGACGTTTTCAACAGCGTGGTCTAGCAACCGATCGGTTGTTACTGATCGGAGTAACTCAAACGGGAGAGGAGGCCGGTGGTCCATTGTAGGTATGTGTAGCATCTGTTGCTAAGTAATACGAATCTTTTGATGGTTGGTTAATTATCTTGCGTTTTTTTAAAACACATCTTAGCGCGCATTAAACCGTCACACTGATTATACGTATAAGTTATACACGCTGATATAAACTAAGCGATTAAATGCAGTTTTAGTCTGAATGCACAACTCCTTTCGAAAGCTGCGTTAAAACATCCTATTACTAATGATTAACCGGGATGTGGTTAAAGTCACGACCCACACTTGTCGAAAAACAAGCGCCTGACGATTAATACTGGACGAAGCATGCATGCTGATTCCGATTAACAATGTTCTACCTGTGCCATCAGGATGAAGTTGACACACTGTTTATAAAATTGTTTCTGGGCACACAATAACGTTTCTTTATCGATGGCAGTAGGTTATATTGTGGTGCCTTAAAACCGGCAAAAACATCTTGGAGATAAATAGTAAACAGACTTTTGTAGTTGCCTGCAGAAACCCCCCTAAATTTCCCTTGGTGGACCAAGGGGGTTTTTCTAAGTTTGAAGTGATGTCATCCAACTTGGTAATTTCGCTTTCGATATTCAAATTCGTGGAACATACATGTGCATTTACTTTATGTAGCGAATTATACTGGAAATAACTATTTAAGAATTAGTGCTATATCATCTGCCACTTAAGGAAGTGGGTGTGTCTTATATAAGTTGACGTTATAGACAACATGCTACATCTTTAGTTTATTCCTGCAAAGCTTTGGTCTTGGGCGTTTTCTGTTAGTCCCAGTAATCTTTTGACCTTCGATCGCTGCAGATTTTTGACCCCGCTTATTCTCTGTAACAAGTGCGTCTTTGAGTAAATGGCCTTATGCCCGACCACTTACGTTAATGATTGTACAGTTAATTGTTAAACATTTATTGAAGGAGCCTCGTAGATTCAGGGTATTGTGGTAATTCATATATGGTCTGTAGAGTTGCTGAAAAACAATTAACGTAAAAGTGTATTTTAAAAGCATGTTTTATGCAATTCCTCAGTTGAAACTGAAAATTCTACAAACCTGAAGGACATAACAAGGTGATTTTCATAAATGTATAAAGGGAATATGGTTCTTTTACACACTGCTGTATACTCAGACTAGAAAAAAATTCTAACCTTTGATGTGCAGCTTTTGGTAGCATAAGCATGTCTGCCCACAATCCAGCTTGGTCTCTCCCACAGAATCCCGAGGCACCCCGCAAAGAGGTGTGAGATCGTCACTTCGTGGGTTTAATTGCGACATGGAGAAAAATAGCGTGAGTGGTAAGTTCAGTTTTTGTCACTGTGACAGCGGTGGTGTGGTGCTTTTCATGCCTTGCATGTAGAACCATATGTGTTGCCATATGTATTGATATTTATAAGGTGACACAGTGGTGCTTCACACCTCTGAGACCTGGGTTCGAGTCTCGGCCAGACTTCCATGTGCGTGGATGGAGTTTGCATGTTGTCCCTGTGTCGTCGTCTGGTTTCCCCCCACAGTCCAAAAATATGCTGAGGGCAGTTGCCAGATTGCCTGTAGGTGCGAATGGTATGTGAGTGTAGCCCGCGATGGGTGATGCCCCATCATGGGTCATTCCCTAACTTGCGCCCACAGTCTCTTAGATATGCTCCGGACCCCTTGTGACCCTGATTAGGATAAGTGTTTACAGAAAATGGATGGATGGATGGATATTTATAACAACAAACAGTGATGTGTCCTGAGAGACGAATGCATTCCCTGTGAGAGCCTTTCCTGAGAATATTAGGTAATTTAGTTCTGCTTGTGAATGGATGGTTGCCTCTGTTTTGCCTAACGAAGGTGATAATTAGTGTTCTGTTGGGAGGAAGGAGCTTGTTAGCGGGGGGGGGGGGGGTGTCATGCAACTCATGCAAACTTAGCAGATTAATTTTAAGGACACCATTTGGATCTTACGGAGGATCCGTGTCAGATTGATAATTGGCCCTACTCCAGAATCGCAGTGCATGGATGTAACACGCTCAGCTGTGTTGGCCAGTGAAATGAACCTGCTAGTGCTGGATTCACAGCCACTCCTCTGGGCACGAAAGGCGGTCAGTGCTGCGGTTTGTCCGCAGATAGCCAGGCGGAGCTGGAGTCCGTGGAGGCGGAGCTGGAGGTGGTGGAGCAGCAGATAGTGGAGCTGCTGGAGCGGCAGTCAAATCTGAACTCCAAGAAGAGTCAGCTGCTTAAGCGCCTGGAGCGGGCCTCTAACTCTGCCCAGCCCTCAGGCTCCGCCCACTCACAAGGGTCTGGCAGAACCAAGCAGGATCTGAAGCGCTATGAGGGCACAGGTAACACACGCACACACAAAGGCGGCTCACACCTACCTATCATATGCATTTGCGATCAGCATACACTCGCTCTTATGAAACTCAGATGGCAGAAGTAAAGTTTCTCTGGAGGCCTCCTGCAATTCCCAGATTGTCCGTGTCTCCAACCCCAGATTTCCCGTGGTCCAAGGAAGTGCGTCTCCAGATCTCGGGGACGTTTCGCCTTCCCAAGTTTCGTCCGCTGCAGCTGAAGGCCATCAACCTCACCATGTCCGGGAAAGACGTCTTCCTGGTGATGCCCACGGGTGGCGGAAAGAGCTTGTGCTACCAGCTGCCGGCTGTCTGCTCTGGAGGTGCTGCCAGCCTGCTACATTATTATCATGGGGTGGTATGTGGTTCAGCGGATTGGGCTCCTGTGGCTGTGTTGGGAAGGTTGTCGGTTCAAATCCCAGTGATGTCACCATTGGGTTCTTGAGCAAGGCTCTTAACCCCAGTTGCTCCAGGGACTGTCTAATGCGCTTTATCAATTGTATATTGCTTTGGATAAAACTACAACTGCATAAAGTAATATACACTACCAGTGAAAAGTTTTTGCAAATGTTGAAAATCTTAGTGTGTGGCAAACCTTTGACTGATAGTGTAATGTAGTATTAGTGACATGATCTAAGGCGGATGCTCCATCACTGCCCTTCAGAACCCTATTTGCGTACATAAACACACCATCACATGTGACGTCATTTTCTCTCACAGATACACACTTGAATGAATGTTACATTTTATGTAGCAATTTTCAAAACACCCAAAAGCACTTTACAGAACCAACGGGGAGCCACTTCAGCCGCCACCACTGTGTAGCCCCCACCTGGATGATGCGATGGCAGCTTTTCCGTGCCAGTACGCTCACCACACAGTAGTTAAGGTGGTGAAGGGGCAGGACAGAATTCACCTATTAGATATAATTATTAGATATAATTAGATATAGATTTAGGAGGACGGATTTGTTAGGGCCACAGTGGGCAGTTTTATCCAGGACGTCAGGGTACCAGCCCTAGTCCTCTGAAAGATGCCCAGGGATGTTTTATGACCTCAGAGAGTCTGGAGCTCGGTTTTATGTCTCATCCAAAGGACGGCACCATTTTACAGCACAGTCTCCCCATCACTGCACTGGGGCGTTGGGATCCACATAGACCACACGATGGGCTCCCCTGTCGGCCACAGTGTCCCCATCACTGCACTGGGGCGTTGGGATCCACATAGACCACACGATGGGCTCCCCTGTCGGCCACAGTGTCCCCATCACTGCACTGGGGCGTTGGGATCCATATAGACCACAGGATGGGCTCCCCTGTCGGCCACAGTGTCCCCATCACTGCACTGGGGCGTTGGGATCCACATAGACCACAGGATGGGCTCCCCTGTCGGCTACAGTGTCCCCATCACTGCGCTGGGGCATTGGGATCCACATAGACCACAGGATGGGCTCCCCTGTCGGCTACAGTGTCCCCATCACTGCGCTGGGGCATTGGGATCCACATAGACCACAGGATGGGCTCCCCTGTCAGCCACAGTGTCCCCATCACTGCACTGGGGTCCACACTGACCACAGGATGGGCTCCCCTGTCAGCCACAGTGTCCCCATCACTGCACTGGGATCCACACTGACCACAGGATGGGCTCCCCTGTTGGCAACACCAACCTCTCCACCAGCAGCATCCCAGCCTTCCTAGTTGGTCTTCCATCTAGGCCCAAACCTTCTTAGCTACTGATGGATTATCTAGTCTGAACTGCAGGTGGTATGGCTATTGATGTATGCCACTTATGTACATTATCTCCATTATATAATCCTCTGTGTGTGGGCTATCCCAGGTGATTTGGTACCTTAAATCAGATGCATTATTACCACAGGTTTCACTCTGGTGATTGCCCCCTTGGTCTCTCTGATGGAGGATCAGCTGATGCACCTGAAGTCCAACAATGTGCCAGCAGTCACCCTCAATGCCTCCAGCAGTAAGGTAGTCCATCCCAGAATTCTGCTGAATGGACGAATACACCCCATCCTGTACACCTTTTCTGTGTCTGTGAACGTCATCCTGGTTATGTAAAAGCTTTTCGGGGATTTAGAATCCGCAGTGTCCGTGTGTTCAGTATGTGGTGAACCGTCGGTGTCACTACGTAGCCTTTCGCGAAACTGCCCTCTTTCTTCAGGATCACGCCAAGTCGGTGCTGGCCGCCATGACCGAGGAGAAAACGCCGTTCAAGCTGCTGTATGTGACTCCAGAGAAGATAGCCAAGAGCAAGATGCTGATGTCCAAACTGGAGAAGGCCCACCATGCGGGCAAGCTGGATCGTATCGCTGTGGATGAGGTCCACTGCTGCAGCCAGTGGGGCCACGATTTCAGGCCTGGTTAGTTCGGCTGCCGCCAGCAAAAACCAACGGGTGTTAAGGTGGCCCCATGCTTCAAAATGACGTCTGAACCCAACGAAACCGAACATGTCAGCGAGAACAATCCGTCTCGTATCTAAAACGACGCCACCTTATTCATTCTCAGTCACGCTTACAGTCCTAGAGTTTACAGGATGTTTTTCGATGCAGCAGGCCCACAATCTGAGCGCAGGTACTTGCATGCTTGCGTGCAGTTTCTACCCATGAATTGCAGGTAGTCTGCACGTGTTTAAAATCTCAGCGTGACCTATCATAAATTCAGATGATCATCACTTATTTGACGTCGTATTTCTAAAACGATATTGATCCCATCAGTTTTGATTGTAATAAACAGCTACTTTTAGCCTGGACACAGCAGGTAGATTTACTGAGCATTCAGATTCCTACTGAGGTTTTGCGGATGTAATTTAATCAATAGATCAATAATTAATGGCATCAAGCAGCCAGGACACAGTTGAAGTCTGTTCTGATGTTATCCACAGTCTGGATGCATAGTGTGTCACCCATTTGACGATGACGTCTCTCCTCTGGCATAGACTACAAGCTCTTGGGAATCCTGAAGCGCCAATTTCCCCAGGTGCCGCTGATCGGACTGACGGCCACTGCCACCAGCAACCTGCTGCAGGACTGTCAGAAGATCCTGAACGTGCCAGAGCCCGTCACCCTCACCGCGTCCTTCAACAGGACCAACCTCTACTATGAGGTGATGTCAGCCCCACGGCCATCTTAAACACACCTGTCGGCTAACTGACAGCTTTCGTCTAAGTGTAACACAGTGTTTGCCAATCCAGTCCTCAGGGACCCCCGGACGGTCCATGTTTTTGCTCCCTCCCCACTCCTTGCCAGACAGTCCTCATTTTTGCTCCTTCTCAGCTGGGAGGTGTGGACTGTCTGGGGGTGCCCGAGGACTGGATTCAGAAACACTGGTGTAACACCAAGTTCCTCCACCAGGAGGAGCTGTAGCAATTAAACAAGCCCCCCCCATGGCTCTTTAGTACAATTAAGGAAGGTTTAAATGTAAAAACAGGTGTCCTGGCCACCAACATTCAGTCTGAAATTTGATTGGAAATGGTTACATTATTACACAGGTTAGTAATTCTTAACAATTAGCGTGATTTTTACTCTTTGGGGCCATGCTTTTAGTACGTACGCATGGAAGGGGGGAGGGGTCTAAAAATTTGACCGAATTTTGCGTACGTGTGCGTATGCTGGGGGGGGGGGTAAATCAACTTGAGAAATTTCAAAATTAAGTGTTTCGTTCACGATACCTGACCTGCTGGATTGTATTCCATACGTGCATATAACTCAAAACGTCTTTAGTTCATGTCCCGATCATCAGCCAGCCGGCCGTACGATCGCAAACTGCGTACGACCTATACATTATCATAATTTATGTACAGCGCGTCTGTTCCAACCTTGCAAAGGCGGGAATTTAACCATTCTCATGATCGTTATTGCATGAAGCCATTTTTGAAGGTCAAAGTGCACTGAAATGTCGGCCAACCAAAAACCTTCTTTGGATTCAGTACATGAATATGTATATAGGTAGTAATCTCTTAATTTCAGTACATAGCCTAATTTACAGTTCGGACTTCCGACTTGGGTTCTAAAGCTGTGATCAAATGGTGAAATACGCCATCTTATGTATTTGACGTTTAGTTCAATATTGGCGTCCGCACGGAGTACACAGTTTTTTTAGCGAATGTTTAGGAGTTTTCATGTAATTTCAAATTTTCAAGCGCCATTATGGCACGTTAACGGTCCAGCGAGGCAAGTTCTTTTTCAGAATTCTTGACAAGTGCGTCTGCCGTGCTTATGCCAACTTTTGAGGAATACGCTAGTCCTTATAGCTTATGCCTCCAAGTGCCGACTGAAATACTACATGTATAAGAATTAAAGAAGTCTTATTTGTTGCATTTCGTTTTATTTGAAAGTGATTTTATTACAGTAAATCTCATGACATCATTCTTTTGTTATCCCTAAAGTTAACAGGAACGTTTGAAGCTCCTCAACTACCCAGCGTATGTGTGCGTACAGGGGGGGGAGGGGGGTCCAGAAAATCGGTAAAATGTGCGTATGTACTAAAAGTATGGCCCCCTTTTTTTTTTAAACTTGGGGACAATTCACCGTACAGTTAGGTACATGATTATTTGGACACTGATGCAAGTTTTGTTACTTTACCTGTTTCCTGAAACATATTCAAATTACAGTTGTATAATGAATATGGACATAAAATGGCGACGCAATTCCGAACATTGTATAAAAAACTTTTGTATAAAAATCTCAATTGTTTCATTTCAAATGGAGTGTGGTGATGTACAGAGCCAATATTATGAAAATTGTGTCACTGTTCAAATAGTTTTGTACCTAACTGTATTTTTTTAATGGGTAAAAAAATGCTAATTCCATGATGGCGTTTTGATGGTTAAGCTTCAGTAAGTAAATCGGAGGAAGCAAATCAAACAACTACAGCACAGCTAAATCTCTTGTTTTTGTTCAGGTTCGGACCAAACCAGCAAGTCCAGAAGATTCCATTAATGACATAGTGGACCTGATCAGAGACAGATATACGAACCAGTCAGGTAATCTTTAATGTGAAAGGTTTGTGTCCTTGTCGATTGGTAATGTGGGATAATTAAATATGCATGTCCAACATATACAAATCAAAAGGACAAACACTGTTCAAAGATGGATTTATGGTGTAAGGCAGTGTTTCCCATCTCAGGCCCCGGAGACCCCCAGACAGTCTAAGTTTTTGCTCCCTCCCAGCTCCTGGTAGAGGCAGATATGTGGACGGCTTGTGAGTCCTCAAGAACCAGGCTGGGCAACACTGGTCTGAGGCACACAACCGCCTGAATTGTGTTTCGTCCCCGCTCCAGGAATCATTTACGTATTCTCCCAGAAAGACGCAGAAGTGGTTTCAGCAGATCTACAGAAGAAGGGCATTGCCGCCCAGCCGTACCATGCCAACATGGCGCCGGAGGACAAATCCAGGGTGCACCACCATTGGATGGCCAACAAGATCCAGGTGTGTGTTAAGTGTGGGGGTGGAGGTTGGGGGCTGTATTCCAGACACCCTGCCAAGATGGGTTATGAGAACGTTTTGCTGTGGTGCGTGGCCAACCAGGTGGTGGTGGCAACCGTGGCGTTTGGGATGGGCATAGATAAGGCTGACGTCAGGTTCGTCATTCACCATTCCATCAGCAAGTCCATGGAGAACTACTACCAGGAGAGCGGCCGGGCAGGTATGTCACCGGCGACCTCATGACCGTGCCACCACCTTCGGGTGGCATCCCTGTGCTCACTGTTCTGCATTCTTATGTCCAGGACGGGACGAGAAGCCCGCGGATTGCATCCTGTACTTCGGTTTTGCGGATGTCTTTAGGAATAGCACCATGGTTGTCATGGAGAATGTTGGCCAGCAGAAGCTCATGCAGATGGTGGCGTACTGCCAGAACTGGGATAGGTAATGCAGGCTTCGACCACAACGTCTTCAAAGCCATACCTTAAGGTGTAAAGTCAGTTCCTCATTGGATGAAGGCAGTCCAAGGCCAGGCACCAGTAGGACTGCTGACATATTCCTCATGTACCTTCTTAACCTTCACCTGTAAGAAAGCCAAAATTTGATAGTGACTTTGGCATCCTAGATACCTCCTCCCAGGAACTTTTCTTTTACCGTTGCACAGATGCCGCCGTATGGTAATGGCCTCTCATTTCGACGAGGTCTGGGATGACAAGGGCTGCAATGGAATGTGCGATGTCTGTCGCCATGGAAACGGTAAGTGTCGGCACAGCTTCCAGCTAGTTCGCCAAGGGACCATCTGCACCGTACAGATATACTGTAGGTCCCACCTACTGTTAAGTCAACGTATAATTCCTTTGTATGACCTGTGGTCTCTCACCACTCCAGATTGCATCACAGTAGACATCACGCAACATGCCCGAGAGGTGGTGCGGATTGTGGAGCTTTCCACTGCCGCAGATGAGAAGATGACGCCCCTGAAGGTGATAGATGCCTGGATGGGGAAGGGCCCCAGCAAGCAGCGTAAGATGATCCAGATGACCATGCTGTCCCGCCCAATGGTGGAATCCATCCTCATCCATCTGCTACTGCAGGGATACTTCAGGTATCTACCGCTGTAGCTTCACTCGTTCCAAACCTGGTTTGAGAGGACTGTCCAATTAACCTATTCTTTCTGCTGGACGCCCCCCTCCATTACCACATGAAGTGAGGACTTCAGCTTCACCCCCTACACCACTTACTTTTACCTGAAGCTGGGTCGCAAGGCTCCGCTGCTGAAGAACGATAAGCACACTGTCAAAATGAAAATGAGGAGGACGCCAGCCGCGGACGAGCAAGTGCGTCACGTTTGATATTCTGTGTGGCCGCTCCTGTCTGATCTCTCGTTCCTGTGTATCTCCGTGTACGTCATTGCTCCTCAGACTGCTCTCTTTACACACCAGTTGGTTGGCGTACCTGCCTTCCATTCAGACTCCTCTCTCTACCTTCCTTATTGCCAGGCTCTGTATTTTCCTTTGTCTTCACTTCTCTTTCCTGCCTTCCAATGCATGCAAGCAGCTTTACTTTACCTCCCGTTCGGCCCGGAGTCCCCCGTGAAGGTAGGTCGCTTCGTCTAAGTGGGCTGACTCTTCCCAGAAGCTGCTGTTTTTGTCATGGGTCTCCAGATCATGCGTTTAATGCACAGAATTTGGATGTTGCATTTTTAAACTCACAATCGTTTGTCCAGTCGTACTAACTGAATCACCGCTAGAGTCACAACACAGTAATGTGATTGGAAATGTAATTTTTTTTTTTGTAGGGTGAACAATCGATCTTTAACAATCTAATTAGATTCCATTAGCCTTCATTAGCACTTTAACAGAAAACCAATGTGCAGACAACCTTGTTGTAATGGGTGTAACGACGTGGTAATTCAGTGCTGCTTTAGTCCTGGAAAATGCATAAGACGGTGTCTGTCAAAGGTTACTGTGAGCCGGTCCCTAGCCCACCCAGGCCCCAGGTGTCATTAGAAGATGGACATCAGCGTATAATCAGACTGGTAATACAATAACCAGAACCCCCACCCGACCCGCTTAGCGAGTATTTCAAACAGACCGGTACCCCCTCCCCCGTTTCACGTGATATGTCACAAATTGCCTTTGAAGCCCTTTATTTTGCTGGATGGCAGTTAAGGGTCATTAAGGAACATGAATACTATGGAAAGACTTGATAATTCTGACATTTGGTTCAATAGGACACATTTGTTAAGTTTCATTCTGCATAAGGGCTCTGGGCCAAATTGCCAGTCTTTCACACCTTGCATCCTACCAATTTTGTGCTGCCAAAAAACCTAATTATTCTCTATTACGGAATCAATATCATAAGTCAGATTTATGGTTCTGGGGCCGTCACGTGCACAGTGACACAGGTCAGCGCTCTTCCATTTACTGCCATGGAATCAATAGCTATTTTGTCTCTTCACAAAAGCGGAATTACTGTCCAACCAGTTCGGAGTCAGCCACTGGAAATGAAGGAGGGGAAACCCCAGAATAACTCTTGTAAGCTAACATTTAGGAAACGTCAATTTTTTAACTCCGGTTTTTATCTCTGTGCTTTCGAATAACATACTGCACTTCATGTACTATCAAATTCATAAGCCAGCACAGTTCCTAAGACGGCTGACTGTTCGTGGCTCGACAAATAAATTCGAGTAAGACGACAGGTTTTTTACGCCTTAGCTGTCAAATACGCATGACGGCACTTCCCTGTTTATGATCCTCTTGCTTCCCAAATGCTGCAGTGTAACGTTTTTTTTTTCCCCTCCGGATGTCTTGCCAGTGACCTGGTGCTGCTGTCATCTCAGGTACCCCACTGATGTTGTTAATGAATTAATGACCAACAGGCAGACCGCGAGTCCCAGGGAAGTGGAGATAGGAATAGAGCACAGGTAAAGCCCAAAGGACGAAAGCGGCCTGGAGACAAGGCCCGAGACCCCGTGGCCAAGAAAGCGAAGGACGATGTTCTCTGATTCGCCCAAGAGGAGACCTTAAAAAAAAAGTACAGTTCTGCTACTTGTATTTCTCCATGGACATTGCATGATGGGATACCATCTAACAGCTTGCCAACAAGGGGGTCGCTTAACTACGTGTCCTGCCCAGAACATGTATCCATAAACTGCTCAGGCATAGTTCCATATGCAAGTGTCCATTCATGGGTAACGTACTAACAGTCCTGATTGATTGCACTAATCTCATCGCATAACACCCTGTTGATTTGTTGACGTTCTTTTGTACGGGTCTGACCATTAACTCATTCATCTGCACTGGTCTGACCATTAACTCACTAACCACTTTTGCTTATTATACTAACCATGTTACTGCGCTGTACGCTCCCTCTGGACGCGATACGGCCCAGTGCGGTCCTGCCATTATGGACCGGGTGGAGGGTGAAGTATCTCTCAAACCCCGGATCCCAACTGATCATCGCTCTTCGTCTACAGGAGGCCGGATCGCCGTCCGGACTGCACACTCCCCCGTCTCCGTCTAGCGGAGACTGCATTTCACATGGAAACGACAAATTCACCAAGAAATCCAAGAACCAGCAGAATCAGGCCGTAAAACACAGCGATGAGCAAGAAGGTACAGCTGGCAGGGGGCCTGTGCTGTTTCAAAGCAATGGGAAACGTAAGTCGACAACAGCTAAAAAAAAGCAGAGACAGCCAGCAACTGGAGCAACGGATAGTTCAGGCAGCCCTCCCGTCCACCAGGGGTCAGCAATAGTCAGTGCTCCTTCAGAGGGATCCATCATTTCTGCTGCTGCTGTGGAGGAGCTTTGTCACCTGCGCAGCTACTATGGCAGGCAGCTGCAGCGAATCAACTACGTCTCCCATGAGCACTTAAACGACACTGACTCTGCCATAGTAACCTGTACCAAGGGACCCCTGAGAAGCCTGCGGCTGCCCTGGGGCTCATCCTTTGCAAAGTCCGTACGGAGCCTGTGGACACGAGTCAGCACACGGAGAAGACACCTTATTAGGCGAGGACTTTGACACAGTCTTTATCTCTATTTATCTGCCTTTGTTCTTGCACTGCTCCAGAATAATTATAGTAATACACTGTCCATTGTTCCTGATGCACAACCGAGTCTGAAATCGATTTTCTGCTAAACCCAATCCTAAATTGATAATTTGAATAAAATGTGTATTTCCATGTACTTTTACATGTCAAATGATTATGTAAAGAAGGATGTAATTTATCAAATTTTCCTCCTCTTTGAAACCAGAGTGAAATGTCCAAATTAATGCACAAGAATTAGCGGCCGCTATGCAACGGACACAACATCAGTCAAAGTAGTCCTCGATGTCGATGTTGGGGTTGAGCAGCTCGTCTTTGTAGGCCGTCAGGTCCATGCGGTTCAGCATGAGGTTCTCAAAGGTCTCCTCCAGGTCCGTTTCCCCGATGAGGACGGCGCCTACCATGCGGCCCTCGGCCAGCACCACCTTGACGTACTCGGTGCCTGGGGAGCAACGCACCAGCAGCTCGTGGCCCTGGCCCAGGCCCTGGGCGTTGAACTTCCCCAGGAGCACTACCTGCATGCAGACAAGAGATGAGGCATCTTCATAGAGGGAATGACCCTGTACATAGATAATCCTCTCAATCTCAGTAGTTAGTGGTTGCAGCATAGCAAAGACAGGCATATAAGAGTCTGCACTAACTTATGAAGAGCGGTGTCTGTAAATCTACTCAGAATTCTGCATTATTGTAATGCAATAAGCATCATCTCACAGCCTCAATACCTGTATCGCATGCCAGCATTCAGGCAATGGCTGCCATCTAGTGGTCACAAAGTAACATTCTAGTTCACGGCCATCAGTGTGCGCAGCTGACCTGACAAATCGTCAGTGCTGCAGCATCCAGACTGTGAGTGTCCCCTAACCTTGTAATTGAAGAACTTAGTGATGTGAGTGAAGAGTTCGAAGCAGAAGTCCAGATCGATGGGCTCATCCAGGACGTCTGCGGCGATACAGCGCGCTGCATGCCAGCCCATCTGCCGAGCCTGCGTCCACAGACGCATCTGGTGCCAATCAGAAGGCAACAAGACTAAGTCACCATTACAAGCAGGGCTCTATATTGCTCAGTGCTTTAATTACTGCTCCAACTTGCTGTCAAATTCCTTTAGGTTCCAAGTAGGTCGTCTTGTAATAACTTCACATACAGACCTACACAGACAGCCAGTGAAATTGCTGTACCTGTTGCCACAAAGCACTGGCTTCCCAGCATGCCGTGCAAACGTCCCCAGCTGCATACACATCTGCCACTGAAGTGCGCATGTGATCATCCACGCTGAGGCCAAGGTCCTCCGCCAATACAAACTGCAGTTAAGGGGGGGAATTAATAAAAAAAAATCTAAATCAACCAATCAAATGATCCATGAGCCTCAGGATGTGTTGAGCTGTGGTGCTGGCAGTTGTATAATAACACCTACACTGTTGCCACTGAGGAACGGTTCTGTGTTTGGGATGACCCCTGTGGCGCTGACGATGAAGTCACAGCCGTAGGTCTTGCCATTTGTCAACTGGACAAACACCGGCCACGGGCCTAGAAAGCAACAGGAAATGCTGGTTTACCGAACACCTGATTCAGCAGCCACGTCACACACTGCACCCTCAAATCGGTCCACTCCAGTTACCCACACCCCCAGCCTCACCCATCCCGCTGCCCCTGACCAACCCGAGTTTGCCGGTGGCGTGGAGCAGGTCTCAGGTGACTGTCCCGATGCTTGCTGCAGGTGCTCCTCACGGGTGTAGATAATCTGCACCTCACACTGGTACTCCACATGGACTTTGTGGGACACCTACAACCAGGAAATACTCAGTGTTACACCCCAAAAACACTCCATAAGGAAGGAGTGTTTGAGTGTCATCCATACACATGCAGGCTTGTTCAAATGATCTACAACTGAGTCACCTGAAAAAAAATAAAGAGACCCAGAATAACGGGAAATTCAAAATGCATATTTCACAGCTGAAGCTGGTCTCACGTTTCGCTCACACTTCACCAACCACAAATTTCCCCTCAGGCATTAATAAATATCTATCTGCACCACTTCATTGACTGCCACCTTAAACATTTGATTCACCTCACAGTTTAATAGTTATTAATCCCACCACAATTTTATTTTTAAAAGTTTCATTTCATAGGAACGCGCTTAACGGTAGGCTGTGTTGAAATGCGTTGCCATAAATAACCAAAAACGAGAATGAAAATTAGAAATTCTCACCTGCTGGGCTCCCTGGAGCGTCATATCTGCATGCCAGTCTGGCCCTAGAGCACTGCCCGTGGTTGGAATGGATGGCTCTCCTTGAACACCTTTGTGTGAAACTTCAGTCACTGACTCGTCGGCCTTCCGCACGAGTAAACACTCATTTACCGCACGTCTCTGTGTGAACAGTGTGCCGCGTGCATTTGCGTCTGTACCTGCTCGGCTGTAGGTAGGTAAGGCATCCTCGGTGGTGTAGCGGGTCCTCTTGCAGGGGCCAGCCCGTTCTGCCTTGTCCGCCTCCAAGGAGGGGACGAGGAACTGCGCGGCACCGGCGTCGAAGAAGGTATTCCCAATGGCTTTGTCCTTGATCACCCAAATGACCTCACAGCCCTCCACCTCATGCCTGGGCAGGGGCACAAGAAGCATGACCACAGTCTCCATGAACTTTATTCACAGTATGGAAATATTATGTGCACATTCTGCTAAGGTATGTACCCAATAGAAACACCTACAGCACACGGCACGGCAAAGCTGCACTGCTATACTCACACGAGCTCCAAAGCAATTCCTCCGTTTCCAACAACAATTATTCGCTTTGCTTTTGACAAACGCTTCTGAAAATCCTGGGAAAGAATACAGGAGTGAGCAAGTTAATTCTGCACACAATGTAAATGGCGGAATAAGTGATTTAACCGAACAACTTAAATATAAAAATAATGTGCTATTTCCTGGTTAGAAGAGCCGTACAGTGTGATTTTGATAATGTGTTTTACGGTTTTGTGTGTATTACAGTCTACCAGCTGACCCGTCAGCGTCATACCTGGGCGCTGTCAGTATCTCTGATGCCCAGCACATAGGGGTTGTCCTCAGTCAGCAGCTTGGGCCGCCCACCGCTGCAGATACACAGTTTGTCATAGTGGAACTCTCTGCCATCTTCGGTCTGTAGTGTCTAAGACGACACAGATGGTTTTTTCATTAACCAGATCTACCACACTGCTGTCCTCCCAGTTAAGGCACTCTATACTGTCGCATGTTAGGACAAGCTTAAATGTGTTGCAGAAAATGTGTAAAATCTGTTTTTCTCTAGTTACAGCAGGAAGGCCCTGTTCTTATTTCCTTTTAGAGTTGCTTCTAAAGGCCGTTTAGTACAGAAGTGTTGGACCCCGAGTTTCTGATAATTATTCCAAATCTGTTGACCAAGGATTCCGCATCAACGTACTCAGGCTAAATGCAGTTCATAAAAATGGCCACAAGGAGGAGGGTCGGCATGCTTTGAGATTTGTGATAGACGCGCAATAGCTCGTATTCGCACTTAAATTTGCACACGTTTAACAATTATGCACCTACATGTTGCGCTCCTTGTAGCTTTCTTACAGCAGACTGGGCCACTTTCAAGTTTGGATGCTTTTCTTCTAAGACACTAATTGGCTGTTCTTCAACATTAAAATCTTCGAGCGTCCTGGAGATCTAATGAAAAAAATGTATACATATATGAACACAAAAATAGTACACCGGTATTAGAGGGACTCAAACTGTTTTAACCAAACATGACCACTGGACAGTATTTGTAGACTGGTCAGTATAAATTGATACAACTGCAGTAAAAACAGGATCACTGTGCTTAATAATTAAAAACAGGACCAGTTTGTAAGGGAAATTTGCGCTTTGCGTAGCAGTGCTGTATATGTTTTGTGGCCAGTTTATCAAGCTCACATATAGAGTGAACCCCAAAATGACAAACGTTCAGGACCCAAGCGGTTGTCACCTGTTTGAAGTTGGTAACCGCCTTTATTAAGGGAGCGGCGGTGACGAGAACGATCTCATCCGACGGAAACTGTGACGCAAGCTGAAGGGTAAAGTTCAAAAACTCCATGAGACTCTACTATTTGGACAAATGGACAATGCTTCTCAAACAATTGCATACAAATGATTTATTAGCCGCTTCACTCTTTATCTCATTCAAATAATCACTTTAAACCATGTTCGCATCAGTACAGCCAGCTTTCCTAACCTGTTCAGCACACGTTACACCGGCAATGCCACCGCCGACGACCACAAACTTCTTCGTCTTCACCCCAACTGACATTTCGGGGTTGAATCTAATATAGTCGGGTTCTTTTAATACGCTACCAAATGTCCGAAGAAAATGAAATGAGTGGTATGTTCATTTAAGCTCAATTTCACCACTAGGCTCCCTCATTTTGAGGTTTCGTCACTCTGCAAAGGGGACAGCGTATAAACACTTCACTACGGCACCCGACGAAGGTCAAACTACACCTGCCCGCTCGAATGAAAAGCGATTTAAAATTTGGTAAGTGGTGTTGGCGGTTTATAAATGACATACAGCGTTGGGGAAGTTCCTCAGAAAGGTAAACGCTTACAAACAGAGGTGGAAAGTTCAGGTCCAGAAAGTACAAATCCAGACCAATGTTTTGTTTCAACCAACCAGTTTAATACTCTGTGTCTCTTTATGCACAACTGGTTGGTTGAAACAAAACATTAGTTTGGATTTGTACTTTTTGGACCCGAACTTGTCACCTATGTCTGTAATGGATGAGTAACTTCCCCAACATTGGCGGCATAATAGTGCTTTTTTGTAAGAGGGTAATAAACGACATATTTTGCTTCAGAATTTCTCTAAATGTTTACATAAATGCCTAACTTACCTCTAACTGAGTGAAGTAGATAGACAGCTAAACTCCGTCACCCAAACGACGGTATGGATATGTAACGGCGTACTGTTATAAACGCCACTTGCATTACCCGTTCCTCCAGCAAGTCTGTGTCCTTTTTGGAGCCGATGGTCACCTGGTAATAAATGGTAATAAGTAACTGACAATAAATAACAAGCGAACCTCCGAAAATAAAACTATAAACACGGGAAAGACTCCCATAAAAAATCAGAAGCAGGGGACAAGACGTCTCATCACCGCTTGTGACTCCCAATCTGTCACACAGGCTCCATTGTAACAGCCATGGAAGTTTCAATTACGGTTTCTTGGGTTGGATGCAAACCTATAATATTTGACAGTCCTCCTTTCAGAACGGGTTGATTTGATAATCTCCGCCATAGAGCACCAGCGATATAAATGCAGAACAGCCAAAGGAAGAAAACTCGCAATATCTGGGAAGGAGAATTTCAATGAGGGGCACATAGCCCTACACATTACTGTAACTTGTGCTATTTCAAGAAGTGTCATTAAGAAATTTTAAGAAACCAGCTACAATAATTTAGATATATCTGACAGTGGTTATTTTGGTGTCTTAAAGATATTGCACATATGGCACAGGGCCAGCTGTTTACAACAGAAGCTGGTGAGGAAATAAATTCTTCTCTGGAGTATGGAAGAAAGAGCTGCCGGTGAGATGATGTCGTTAGCCAGGGTGCTACCTCTGTTAGATGTGGGAAAGGCTTGGATTCTCCCAGTGCTTGGGTCTTTAATTTAGGTCAGTGTACGATTACACTGAATGCGGAACTGGAAGTAGGCTCTTACATTCGCGGCTAAATTAATTATAACATGACATATTAATTATGAAATGCGATAAATGGCATGTGTTCTGACGCAAATTGACTTTAGATCCACAGACTGGTAAAGTGGTAATAACCAAAGTGGTCTTTATGCATCAAGCATTAAAATTACCCTGGACAGGCAAAGTGACCTTTCATCTTCCCATTATGCTGTTCATATACGCACCAGAACGTGATGGGTCTCAGCCTATCAGTTATTGACATTCGCCACCAGTATGGTGGTCATCTCCATTGTGCTCCAATAAACTGATGACAGGCTCTAAAATTGCTCGCCACGCCTGTATTAAAAGAGGATTCATCTGACACGGAGCCGCATGCTAGAGGAAAAACACATTTCCGCTGTCTTGTTAATTATACTGCATATTACATCACAGAAGTTGAGCTCCAGTGACTCACACTGGGAGGACACTGAGATTATTTAGAGTCATGGATGGTATTCAGTCTTAAAAGGCAAAACCATTATTCAGTGAACGTCTGGATTTTACCTTTTATTCTCAAACAGTTCTCGGATGTTTCTAATTAATTGAATTATAACCTAAAATGGAACACAAAGATGAAAGGCCCCAAAAAAATGGTCTGGTCTTATTTTGGAGTATCATAGGTGGGCATAGTCAAACCACAAAACAAATATGACAATTGACCTCTAATTGGGAGTGGATAACTACGAGTTATAAAAAAATAAAACAAAGGATGACAAAATACACACACCTTTATGAGTGACAGCTTCCACTGACATCTAAAAAATACATGACAAGGACCATATGACTAACGATGGATATGTCAGCCTCACATCACTGGCGTCCTTCACATGGCGTTGTGTCTGTAGTCATCCAGGGCAATGAACATGTGTTTCGGTAAGAGACGGTTTTCTTGTTATCCAAACCATACAAACCTGCAGACCTGGTCTGACTCGTACCAGAGCTGTTTGGGCATCATCGACGTGAAGAACTCTGCAAAGG
Source organism: Brienomyrus brachyistius (assembly GCF_023856365.1). Classification (NCBI taxonomy): domain Eukaryota; kingdom Metazoa; phylum Chordata; class Actinopteri; order Osteoglossiformes; family Mormyridae; genus Brienomyrus; species Brienomyrus brachyistius. Next base: position 11,967,606 of record NC_064533.1, read on the forward strand.
CAGCTGCTGCTACACCGGGAGATGTGGGTCAGGGTGGCCGTTTGCGCATGTTCAAATGCTGCACTTAGGTCGCCGAAAGAGTCACAACGCCGAAAGCAGTGCGGTAAAAGTCAATGTGCTGTACGATTTGCACTGACCTGTTGGATCTGTTACTCTTGCTGTTAAAACAAAAAGGCGAATCCTTGTGGGAACAAATGTAGGATCTGAGGGGCGCAGCATGTACACAGACTGACCAGAATCTCAGTCATAATTAATATTCCTGTCGGAATGCAGTAATGCCTGGTGGTCCTGCTTCTTTCAGCTGCTCTGGACTGTGACGTGTTTTAATTGAACTATTGAACCCTTTCCACTCCGATCAGCCTAAAGCAGGGCTCACCAACCTTCACAGAGCTACTTCACAGGTACTGAGCCATACGAAGGGCTACCAGTTTGATACACTCTTCTTAAATAACAAATCTGCTCAGTTTACCGTTAGTTATATATTATTATTAATGATGTTTTAAATGTTTTTTTTTTTAAATATATTGTCATTTTCAAATCTATATAAATACAAATGTGATTAAAGAAGAATAGCAACAGGATAAAATTAAATGTTAGAGGCCGCACACTGGTGAGTTGTGCTATTTTTAAAATGGGTCCGCAGGCACCATGTTGGTGACCCGTGGCCTAAAGTATAGTTTGGTTACCAGCCTTGTAGGTAAATAATCACAGTACTATACTTTTTTTCTGCCCGATATTCAGTTTTTTTAAGAACACTATAAATTAACATAGTATTTATACAGTATATCATTATTTAGATATTTAAGAACTGTGTCTGAACTTTATCCAATACAGACTTAAATTAGACTTAATTATAATTATGGGAAACTTATTACAATCCCTTCCATCACCATTTGTGCAGAAATGTTTCATCCTGTGATATAATCTGGTGCTTTGCCCAGATAGTTTACATTTTGACCTCTTTATTACCACAGTACACCTGACCTTCATGCTGAGGACTGGGGCTTCCTAGTTCATCCACCGTATTTCACCGTGAAATCAACAAAGTGCACCTTACCTCATACTACTGATAAGGAAATATTTGATTTTCTGCCATTTATCAGTAATAGATTCAAATAATCTACTATCACTCGAATACCCCAATGGTGTACATTAACATTCAAGCCAAATCTTGGTATTTGAAATACTCAGTTTTATTACAAAATCAAACAATGCTGTTTATTTCTAGGTATATATAATTGGCCCAGTTTACATATTCTTTGTTCGGTACATTTCACACACACGTCATTGTAAAGTCATGCTAAATCTAGACAGTTTTTGGTTGATTGCTGGAGCCAGTATGGTAATGGTATGACGCGCTGGATGAACAAAGCCGACCAATGACGGTGAAATAAAATGAAATAAAATCAGGGCAAACCATCAACAAACAGCTAAACGGAAACTAGAACAGATGATTATTATTATAGTTTAAAGTTAATGTACTACGCGTGACCATTGCGGGAAATAGTTCCTGCAGCTATATCCTGGACTAAAGACCTTGGTTGCCGATGGATGCCAGCAGCTCCCTCTTGCCGTAAGTGTTGGAGCCGACATTGGTAGGGGCGTACACCGTGCCGATGGTGTTACTGGATCGGATCAGGAAGTCGGCGAGCCGCTGGGTGACACACGTGGCCGTGTTGCACCTCCGCTTCTGTATGTGGTGCCTGGGATCAGGTAAAATATGTCACTAACAGAGAGATACCCAGGGACAGCGTTAATGTAAATTTATATCACCGTTTTTAGTTTGCAGTTTTATATTACAGTTTCGTGCATTTGGAAACTGAAAGTGCTTATTACCAGTTACGTATGACAGAAATTTGGTTTCCTTAAACCGTTTTGGGACACTACCCCACGTTAAGCTTCATCGCATTAAGCGACACTTAACAAAAGCATTTCGCTCGAGAAAAGTTGATTAACCTATACCTAAAGAAAACATGCTGAACTTGTCGTTACCTGTTGACTGCCGTTAGACCCTCCTGGGGTAACGGATTATCCAATTTTAGGAAGGGGTTGGTTGAAAACCCGGGGGATATCCAGCCTTCTGGTCGGGGATCCGTCAGTTCACTGGACGAAACCGAGTACCTACAGAATTAAAAAAATCATATGCCACAGTTTCTGGCTCCTGACCCCAGCTTCCAACACGAATTTTGGAGATCAGCAAGTGATCTGGAGTGGGCATTCGATTGCAAAATCGTATCCTCGGGTCCCAAGTGCAAGCATCTATAAAATCCCTAGTTAACGACAGATTGTAAAAATCTCCACTTGTTACAGGTCTGTACTATCTGTACAATTTATAAACAGAAATGCGACTCTTGCATATTCCTCGAGAAGCTGCCTTTTGCAGTCGGACATACTTACCAGTTGTTGGGAGCAGCTGTAACACAGCGCAGCACCAGGGACAGCGCGAGGAAGAAAGCGGGCAGCTTCGGGTGACACATGTTCTTTCTTTATGGTAAACCCAAACTAAAAATGTGAAATATATTTCACTTTTTAGAACATGAATGTATGTATATGCATTGCATATGTGGAATCACGTACTACTTTATTATTCGCTAATTCATCACTTTGGTACAGTACCCAAATTCATTCATGTTTATAGTCCCGTGTTAAAGAAATGTTTGTTTTAGATAATCTGCAATTACAATTACAAATTGAATTTATTTTACCGAATGAAAAAGCTACAAATAATAATTACTTTGGGAAAATAGAATGCAATGAATGCCTTGGATTGACAAAATCCTCAAGTGACTTTTGCCACGGAGGATTTGTAAGCAAGCACAATACACGTGACAGTTCGTACGACAAAGAATGAGAATGACTCATCTGCACAAATGTAATGAAGGCATGCAGCCAGAGGACTGACCTGATGTTACACTAATCCGTGGGGATGAGATCCACCAGCCTTCCCAGCAGGGCACTTGTGTTGTCTCTGGTATTTCTGGCTTGCATATACTGCCTGCTCAGTTATAGCATCCTGCCTAAACTACTTGTGACATCACAGGGTCCAAATATAGCCTGAATTTCTATTATCAAGGGTGGGTGCGGGGGTTCACTTAGAGAAGCCAGAAATGCAGGAGAGGTCAAACTTGCCGGTATTGTCAACGTCATGGCCTTCGTCATGATCATCCTCATTGGCAAACAGCAGGAACATCATCAAAGCGACCATGAGCCCAACAGATTCTACTGTGCTTCAGATTAACGTCTGACGGAGCCACAAAGAATGGAACGCATGTTTTTTCAATTTGTTATTGTTTTATTTAGCCCTGTGTGTGTGGGTATGTTCTGTTTTCTACTGGCTTTATCCTGTGACTACTCTCAGAGTTACTTTCTTCCTGGCTTTATATTTGGTGTTGAAAAAAAATCGTATTTCTGAATTGTATCAGTTCTCAGTTCATCCTTTGTGGATATAATAATGATGAGGATCATGCCCTAATCTGTGGAACTCTAAAACTTTTTCACATTATGTCTTATTCTTCAGCAATTAAGCTCTCCTACCTGCTCTTCACTTTGACTCGACCTCAAAGAAAGTTTCGAGAGGGATTTGCGCAGTTGTGTCTGAGTTGTTATTTAAAAGTTTGGTGCAGTATGTAAGTCATTTCACTGCGGGCCCACTCCAGCAGGCTGTAATTGAAGCTTCACGCCCACAGCTGTTCACCAAGGTGGCAGCTAAGGGCCTGTTTCACCGTCAGGCTCCTGTTCTCGGCTGTGATGTCACAGTGTTATAGATACTTGCAGAGTTCAACACTGCATTCATATACACATAGAGAGGTTACAGAGATGGAAAAAATAAAATATATGTCTTAAGCGATTCAATTTTAATAGATATTTGAATGTGGTTCTTGTAGTGCTAAGCTACATACTCACCACTAGGTGGCTGCAAACTATTCCAGGTAACAGTGCACAACATAAAGAGAAGCCAGACAGTCAGAGCTCACGCACATGCACGAGAAATTAGGGGCAGATACCTGTTAGATTTACTGCATGTCTTTGGAGTGAGGTAAGAAATCCGTTTGAAACAAGGAGAACGTGAAAACCACAGACAGACGCAGAAAAAGACACACACAAGATAGGTTGAAAGCCCCAGGCCTGGAGACAGTGTTACGACACTGCTACCCACCAAACCACCCATGCTGCAGCACTCCTACCCAAAATTAAACTGATCATAGGTTCTGGCAACATTACACTTGAAAATAAACACAGACAACCTTTGTTCTGCTGCCACCGAGTGGTGGGATTATGTTAGATATTTCCATCAATATTCCAACGGATTATTCTGGCCAGAGTTGGGGGGGGGGCATCACTGAATATCTGTAAAAAATGTATATTGTATACATCTTATAGTTTTCGTATTATGGAAGTGTATTGCAGGTTATGTACTTGTTAAATTAATTGATTCATTATCAATTAATTCATTAAATTTATTCATTAAACTGGCAAGATTGATCAATGGCAATTATTTCCTCCAGTGAAAATTCACACTTGAACTTTTCCCAATTGTCAATTTCCAGGCAAATATTTACTGGGGAGAGTAAGACAGAATTATCACCTACAACAGAGTGGATAGTCACATGCTCAGTTTTTGTGGACACACGGAAACACTGCATGCTTTGTGTTTGACATGGCTGCCCGCCAAAGCTTCCAGTCATTCTTCCAGTTTTTCAAGCAGTATTTGAGGGCTCATCCTGCTGGTTCTTTGCAGTGGACCCACCCTGTGCTTCCTGAGATAATGGCTCACGCCCATAAACTCGGTGGACATTGATTTTCAAGTTATCTTAGAGCAAGGTTACCTACTCCCACACATCTCACACAAGAGATCTTACGGTAAATCTATATTATTCCATTATAAACCTAAAATTAGCTACATCAAAAGCGCCGGGGTAAATGCTTGTGCATGTGTCTTGAATTGAAAATCTCACTCCAGCCAGCTGACAAAAGTTGGCCACCCTGTAACAGACCTCCAGCCTGGTGTTTCAGCATCAAAGTTGTGCCTACTCAAGACCAAGCCAACACATGTCCAATAAGCATACTGTTTACAGCAAGACTGATGGGTGAGTGATTTTAACACGGACATAATAATGCATGACTGAAATATTTCCACTCTTACCAGGTCTACCCATGTACTTTCCAGCTGATCCTGTAATACCTGGTTTGAACAGTCCTTACACCACACCAATACACAGATATACACTACAGTCTACTAATGACAAGCAAAACAACAGTAGGCATGTCTGGGATAATAGCAGTGTCCCCAGCAGCAAGCATGCACAGTATAATCACGCCTCTCCCAGAGCATCCACTGCCTTTGGTCCTGCCCATCATGAAAATGTACAAATGCGCTGTACTAAATTCCGACATTAAATACTCAGAATATCTAAAGTACTTTTCAGTTTCCCTATTCTACTCAGTGTTTAACAGAAGAATCAGTCATGTGAATTTGAAGATAGGTGCTGACTGTATTTTTTTAACCTCCATTTTCATTATTCCAGATTTTAATCTAATGTGTATTTTTTTTTAAGTTTGAAAGAAAATCATGGACGAGTGTACCGTTGTACCAAAATGCATCTTCATTTTCTCAAATGTTTATTTAAGTAATACACACACACACACACACACACACACACACACACACATATATAATTGAGTAAAAACAATATGTGCATGCCCCTCCCAAATAGCATATCATGTTTTCTTAAAGCTGTATACTCACCCTGTTTTGTCCATAATGAAACATTCATGATGAAATGATATTCATTCATCTGACCAGAGATTTCCTCAACGGCAGTGCCATATCTATGTGTTTTGTGGCAAGTGTTTCACTGAAATGGTTGTGGTGTGTGTGTGTGTGTGTGTGTGTGTGTGTGTGTGTGTGTGTGTGTGTGTATCTCCCAGCCAGATGTCGTAAGGTTATCATTTGCTTTGACAAGGTATGTTGCTCACCCTTGTGTATCTTCCCCAGTTAGGACTATCTGTCCCAATAAGGCTTAGTTGTTCCAAAAAGCCTTTTTCCCGTGGGTCTCCTTCATTGCAAGCCGTCTTTCTTATGCTAGGGACTCAGAATGCTGAATGTCCTCCTCTGTATTTAGGTTGGTTTGAGCGTTCAGCTTACGCTTCAGTTCCAGTTCCTCGTCCTCAGCGGGACACTTGTGCTTCTGCCGCTCGGCTTTCTTCTTCATCTGAATGATGGTCACCCACAGCAGCACATAGCCACACATTCTCAGGCAGCTAATCATCCCCAGGAAGAGAAACCTGATCCAGGGAACAAAAGACTGAATGAGCTGCATCAGCGGGATCTGATGTTAATCTTCATACAGCTTCACACATAGTACCTGCTCTGTCCCCTGATCCATGCAATCTTACTGTAAAATTCTCAGTGAGGCATAACACTAATGCACTGGGGTAAAGACCCAAATCTCCAAAACAAGGAACAAGTCAAACGCTTGCGTTGACACAGCTGGACTTCTGGCCCACACTGCTACTTCACCTGAAGGTTTGGATGTTGTACATCCTACAGGCACCACGCCCACCACACTTTCTGCTTCCCCACTTCAGGCACGTGGAGTCAATCAGGGCCCCAAAGTAGATTGGTGCAGGTATTCCACCTGCAAGCAGAATGAATACCTGTATAACACCTCTATACATAAAGCAGAACCCAGTACTTGTAATGTAATAAATCCCCTATCTTCTACACAGTGCTTGTATATGACGTCAACCTCCATACACAGTGTACCTATATAAATCAAAGCCATCTCATTCCTGTATGAGACACACCCAGCACTAATTGCCAGTACCTAACCACTTACCCAACACTCTCAGAACCAACATGAGAATTCCTGTAGACAGTGATTTAAGTTCTGGTTCCACACTCCTGTTGGACAAATTGAAAAATAAATTATTACAGTTCATATAATATTATTAAATGGTGTAGACAATAAATCGTATTATATAATTAACATTTACAATCAGTCCTGCTACAGTAATGCGTTCCTCATGTTCACTAAAATACGCATATCTACACTGGAAAAATGGGCTTACAGGAATGTGACTCCAAAACTTATTAACTTATGCCAAACAAAATGAATTAAATAATAAAAACAGTGGCCAATAATGTAATTATACGCATCTAAATAAATAATTATGCAGTACTAAATAATATCATAAACATCTCCTATGGGTCTTCTGAGTCTCATGAGAATTGTGTAGTGACCGCTTCAACCTAACTTGCTGAACTCACTAACTTGTTGATTGCCCAGAGTCGGGAGTAGTGATGGTCAAAATGTTGCTTTATGAACCATTTGATGTATTTTCTGATGCCACTAGGTGGCACTCTTAGTTTAAGTTGGTGCACACTTTGAGCCATATTTTGAACAGAGCGTAGCGAGCTGCAGCACACAGCAGAAATACAACGGGTTACAGTATGCGTGGGGTGCCGAAGGCAACATGGCTACAGACATTCTATGAAAAGCAAATGTAAATTAATTAAGAACATGTTTTTATATAATCATTTGTGAAATATTTTTAGAATGTAAGACTTTGACTTCTGAAATACATGGATATACAAAAAGTTTCTTTGCTTTAGATTTGAAAACCGGTTTGACCGATTCACTGAAGAGAACGCGGTTCAAAAGAATGATTTTTTTCACAAATTGGCCATAACTATCGTTCACTTGCATAGTTGATTTTGCATGCAAGTAGTGTCCCTCGCTAGCTGTAGTTTGCGTAATGCTTTTTCTCTCCAACTGAAAATTGCCCAAATACATATGTGATTCTGCATTGTACCGGACTTGGGTACTAATATCAATCGCGTTAGAACAGAATGATAACAGCGTGATATCATGCGTTGTTGCAGGGCTGAGTGGACTTATTTTGTAGATACTTTTGTCCAAAGCAACATACAAGTGAAGTCGATTATATGTCTAATACAGTTGTCAAGGAGCTTTGATATGGATGCTGCTAGTCAAGGCATCCACCACGCAGGTATACCATATATCAGATAAAGACCTCACCTGAGACAGATGATAAAGAGGGGCACGGACCCCAAGGAGTAAATGAAGAAGCTCAAGGACTGCAGGGCCAGGTAGAAGTAGAACATTCTGGAACATTTGTCTTCTCGGGGACACTGCCCTAAAACCATGGATGCATCTGTGACGCTTGCTCCGGTGCTCAGGACACAACTACATCCATGAAATGTCTGTGGACAAACCACACAGTGGTACACCATGTGGACCAAGTGAGTGAAATCTAATTAGCCCAATACTTTGGTCAGCTAGTGCTTAAAGTGAGGATGGATCTTGACCGCTCTCTGCAGCCACACCTCCTCACTCGATCTCTAACCTGCATTCTAACATTATTCAGGTTTCGGTATGACTAATGATTCTGGATATTTGACTGGTTTAGCTGGTTTCAACATAGCTAGGAACTGTTGACTCATGTCCAGTTACCAAGCAGTACTTACATTGCTCTTCCCCAAGTGCCCAATCCCCCCTCCCCATGTGGTGTCATGTGCATGCCAGTCCTGACCCCCTGTCCGGTGAGTCTGTGTCCCCATCCCCTTCTCGGTGTGAGTCTGTGTCCCCATCCCCTTCTCGGTGTGAGCCTGTGTCCCCATCACTCTTCTCGGTCTGAGTCTGTGTCCCCATCCCCTTCTCGATGTGAGTCTGTGTCCCCATCCCCTTCTCGGCGTGAGTCTGTGTCCCCATCCCCTTCTCGGCGTGAGTCTGTGTCCCCATCCCCTTCTCGGTGTGAGTCTGTGTCCCCATCCTCTTCTCGGTGTGAGTCTGTGTCCCCATCCCCTTCTCGATGTGAGTCTGTGTCCCCATCACTCTTCTAGGTGTGAGTCTGTGTCCCCATCCCCTTCTCGATGTGAGTCTGTGTCCTCATCACTCTTCTCGGTCTGAGTCTGTGTCCCCGTCCTCTTCTCGGTCTGAGTCTGTGTCCCCATCACTCTTCTCGGTGTGAGTCTGTGTCTCTATCCCCTTCTCGGTGTGAGTCTGTGTCCCCATCCCCTTCTCGGCGTGAGTCTGTGTCCCCATCCCCTTCTCGGCGTGAGTCTGTGTCCCCATCCCCTTCTCGGCGTGAGTCTGTGTCCCCATCCCCTTCTTGGTGTGAGTCTGTGTCCCCATCCTCTTCTCGGTGTGAGTCTGTGTCTCCATCACTCTTCTCGGTCTGAGTCTGTGTCCCCATCACTCTTCTCTGTTTGAGTCTGTGTCCCCATCCCCTACTCGGTGTGAGTCTGTGTCCCCATCCCCTACTCGGTGTGAGTCTGTGTCACCATCCCCTTCTCGGTGTGAGCCTGTGTCCCCATCACTCTTCTCGGTCTGAGTCTGTGTCCCCATCCCCTTCTCGATGTGAGTCTGTGTCCCCATCACTCTTCTCGGTGTGAGTCTGTGTCCCCATCCCCTTCTCGATGTGAGTCTGTGTCCCCATCACTCTTCTAGGTGTGAGTCTGTGTCCCCATCCCCTTCTCGATGTGAGTCTGTGTCCTCATCACTCTTCTCGGTCTGAGTCTGTGTCCCCGTCCTCTTCTCGGTCTGAGTCTGTGTCCCCATCACTCTTCTCGGTGTGAGTCTGTGTCTCCATCCCCTTCTCGGCGTGAGTCTGTGTCCCCATCCCCTTCTCGGCGTGAGTCTGTGTCCCCATCCCCTTCTCGGCGTGAGTCTGTGTCCCCATCCCCTTCTTGGTGTGAGTCTGTGTCCCCATCCTCTTCTCGGTGTGAGTCTGTGTCCCCATCACTCTTCTCGGTCTGAGTCTGTGTCCCCATCACTCTTCTCTGTTTGAGTCTGTGTCCCCATCCCCTACTCGGTGTGAGTCTGTGTCCCCATCCCCTACTCGGTGTGAGTCTGTGTCACCATCCCCTTCTCGGTTTGAGTCTGTGTCTCCATCCCCTTCTCGGTGTGAGTCTGTGTCCCCATCCCCTTCTTGGTGTGAGTCTGTGTCCCCATCCCCCTTCTCGGTGTGAGTCTGTGTCCTCATCCCCTTCTCGGTGTGAGTCTGTGTCCCCATCCCCCTTCTCGGTCTGAGTCTGTGTCTTCATCACTCTTCTCGGTCTGAGTCTGTGTCCCCATCACTCTTCTCGGTTTGAGTCTGTGTCCCCATCACTCTTCTCGGTTTGAGTCTGTGTCCCCATCCCCTTCTCGGTGTGAGTCTGTGTCCCCATCCTCTTCTCGGTGTGAGTCTGTGTCCCCATCCTCTTCTCGGTGTGAGTCTGTGTCCCCATCCCCTTCTCGGTGTGAGTCTGTGTCCCCATCCTCTTCTCGGTGTGAGTCTGTGTCCCCATCCTCTTCTCGGTGTGAGTCTGTGTCTCCATCACTCTTCTCGGTCTGAGTCTGTGTCCCCATCACTCTTCTCTGTTTGAGTCTGTGTCCCCATCCCCTTCTCGGTGTGAGTCTGTGTCCCCATCACTCTTCTCGGTTTGAGTCTGTGTCCCCATCACTCTTCTCGGTTTGAGTCTGTGTCTCCATCCCCTTCTCGGTGTGAGTCTGTGTCCCCATCCTCTTCTCGGTGTGAGTCTGTGTCCCCATCCTCTTCTCGGTGTGAGTCTGTGTCCCCATCCTCTTCTCGGTGTGAGTCTGTGTCTCCATCACTCTTCTCGGTCTGAGTCTGTGTCTTCATCACTCTTCTCGGTTTGAGTCTATGTCCCCATCACTCTTCTCGGTGTGAGTCTGTGTCTCCATCCCCTTCTCGGTGTGATTCTGTGTCTCCATCCCCTTCTCGGTGTGAGTCTGTGTCTTCATCACTGTTCTCGGTTTGAGTTTGTGTCCCCATCACTCTTCTCGGTTTGAGTCTGTGTCCCCATCCCCTTCTCGGTGTGAGTCTGTGTCCCTATCCCCTTCTCGGTGTGAGTCTGTGTCTTCATCACTCTTCTCGGTTTATGTCTATGTCCCCATCACTCTTCTCGATTTGAGTCTGTGTCCTCATCCCCTTCTCGGTGTGAGTCTATGTCCCTATCCCCTTCTCGGTGTGAGTCTATGTCCCCATCTCCTTCTCGGTGTGAGTCTGTGTCCCCATCACTCTTCTCAGTTTGAGTCTGTGTCCCCATCCCTTTCTCGGTGTGAGTCTGTGTCCCTATCACTCTTCTCGATTTGAGTCTGTGTCCTCATCCCCTTTTCGGTGTGAGTATTCGTCCGGATTGTAAAATGCTAGGAATTTATTGGATTAGAAAGAAAAATCTGGACATAAATGAATCTCACCATGTTTCGACCAGAACCACTGGTGTTTGTGCAGCCGGCAAAGCAGGGTGAGACATAGGTGATGCCGTCGGGGCCACAGATGGGGTCCCACTGGCTTTCTGGACACTTGCAGGCAGCATTGCATGAGGACAGCACCGCAGTTCCAGACATGATTGAAGACTCGGCCCTGCAATGCATAGCATACCCACTCAGTTTGTGTCACACCAAACCACTTTGGCACTCTTTCAAATGGCAATATACAAATTGTTTCTGTCCTGCTCCGATCGTCCAGCCCTCGTGTATGTACCACGCCCCCCCCCGATCGACCACGTGTGCTTCCCCGATTGTGCCCAGCTGTTTTCCATTAGTCTTATGTCATGTCCTGTATTTAGTCTGCGTTCAAGTCTGTTTCGAGTCCGGTCATTGATATTGCGAGAGTTTGTATGTCCTTCATGCTTCATTCATCTATTAAACCCTTTTATTTACCTAGGTCTTGTTCCCTGTGTCTGTTTCCCCGCTCCGCACAGCGTTCGGCGTGACAGTTTCTAGCTGTCTGTGCCAATTAAGACTATTTTCATCAATAACATTAATAGCAAAGGCTCAGAAAACTGTTATCTTTGTTTTTAACGTCTTAACAGAAAAGCACTTGCATTCCATTGAAATTAGTTTGTGATTATTCTTATTCTGCTGAATATTTTTGATTGAAACAAGCCTTAATGCACTTATTTACCACCTACAATAGCATCCATAGAATGGACTTCATGCCTTAGGATTATTAAATGCACACGCAGTTGTTTTCATTACCTCTTTCTGTCCCCACTCACAATTAGATCACATGACCATTATCACTTTGCTCCTCTTTGATTGATACAGGCTGTCATTCTTCTTATCGGGAGAACACTTTAAACTGGATTTGAGAAAGCACTTGTTTATACAGCGTGTAGAGTGTGGAATAGTCTTCCTGTTAGTGTAGTGTAGGGTTCCTTTAAATCAGAGCTAGATAAGATTTTAACAACTTTAAGCTATTAGCTCTCCTCAAGCGAGCTTGATCGGCCGAATGGCCTCCTCTTCTTTGTAAACTTCTTATGTTCTTATGAAATCGCTCCAGTATTGGTGCATTGGAAAATTACCATCGATAACTTTTTTGTAAATGATTAAATAAATTACTTCAATGATTAATTGATGGATTGATTCCAATAAAACCTGACTAGTTTCATGGTACATGTCTGTCACAGACACAGTGCTAACGAGTTTTTTTTTGAGGTGTGTCTTGCCTCATACAGATGTTTGAACATGTGTCACTCTTTCTACAGTAACTAGTAACAGTTGCAGGCGGCAGTCCCAGCAATGGAATTTGTACCACATGACCTCCATGGGCCAATGACATACCGCTGATTAAGGTCAATGTCTAAATAAATACCCACTCTTTAAGAGGTGACAAGCATGCTTTAGTGACCTGATGTGGACATTTGAACGACCGTATCGATGTTTAACTATAGCTGGTTAGCTATGTGTTTAGTCTACAGCAGGAAGGACTGGTCTGTTAAGGGTACTGAAATATTGCAATGAGGTGAGAATGCTTCAGGGCCATGCCAGCAACATGTGATGCTGGCTGGAGCAGCTGAAATCAGCCAAACTATGCATCGTCAAGGGAAGAAAGGAGAATGGACCTGAGGTTATCAGAAATGTGCTGGTATCCTCAGGTATGGGATTATTACACATACCAGAGAGCTGTGTATATACACAGAGAGGGAGAAACAAGCTGAAAAATGCATAGGTTAGGTTAGATAAGCCATGCATAAACATGGAAGTGAATAGTTCATACACGACACCTTCATCTGGAAAGAGATATTTCAGGATATGTAAATCTCAAAAATATCAACACAAATACCAAGTAAAGTGATTCAGCAGAGCTATTTTGAGGTTCCCCCTGTAACCTTTGGGTTGCTTCTCAAAGTCTGAAAACAGGACTCCGCACCATTGCACAACCAAATGTTTGCAGCCGAAAAACTAGGCCCCCGTATAGCATACTTTTAAAAGTTTACGGGTTCAAGAGGCGACCACCTGCAGCACCTTCAATCTAGCTGTGTTAAAGGGCAAGAGCTTGAAATCATTTCAGCCGATTGAGAGCAAGTGTCTGATAATAGTGCGGTCTTGCGTTTCGGTACCCTGGGTATGGAACGGTCAGTCCTGCCACATCCGTGTTCTTGCAGTTCAGGGCAAAGTGTGGGATGGTGCAGAGAAAACCACCAATGGACGTCCAGAAAGCCACCTTGGCAGCCCCCACCATGTCTAGTTTGAATCTCCTCATGATGATCCCACTGAAAAAGATTCCCAGGCACACTGCAGGCATGGTGGCCACCCCTAGTCACAACAAGAACAAAAAACACAGAACAATGCCGAAAACACTTGATTATGGAGTTTTTAGGTAGCAATATTTGATAGCAATATTTCTACAAGCATGAGTAGAAAAGGGATCATGTAAAAAACATGTCCCTGCTCTCTGCTTTCAATAGCCTCAAGTTTTTACAGATGTATAGAGCACAGCCTCCTAGGAAAGAGACATAAAGCTACAAAACCTACACTAGCAGCCAAAATTGTGGAAACATTTTTTGGCATTGCATGTCAAAAATTATTACACGAATATTGGCGGCAATGTTTATAAACAATCAAAGAATATAAGTAACTAGAGCAAATAAGTAACTAGAGCAAAGAATATAAGTGACTAAAGTAAATAAATAACTAAAGCAATAGTTGAATGAAGTTTTGCAGTCTCTACGAATTGGTAATGTTTCCACAATTTCGGCCATTAATCTATATGTGCTGTTATGCTCACATGAAAGTTGGTATGAATTTGTTAAGCACTCTTAAGTTAACAAAACAAGTAGCTTATCATTGAATTCAGTTTTTACCCAAGAACATGTTTGCTGTGGATGCGCTTTGACCGAACTGCTGCTCAAAGTACTTTGGTGTGTAGGTGAGGATGATGGCTAAACCGTTGAACATCATGATGCTCGTCACTAAGTACAGGACGTAGATCTTACTGGTGAGCAAGATCTTCAGTGATGGCAGAAACCCTGGAAAATAAAAGACCACAATTGGCAGTCGAAGCCATAACTGTGTTTAATAAAAAGATGAAGGGTATTTTGGTTGTAAGACAGGATTGTGCTTTGACACATCATCCACATACCTTTGGCTATCTCCATGATGTTAGGCTTGTGTTTATCTCTGGAAGGCTTGGTTGAAGAGTGGAGCATGACCTGTCCATCCTCCGGGAGTTCCCGAGGCAGGAACCAGAAAGGGATTGAGATCACCAGATTGAAGGTACCTGCCACCAGGAAGCCAAGCCACCAGGCTCCCACCCAGCGTGAGTCCTGAACAGTGATAGTCACACTGTCTAGTGGAAGACAACCAGACAAACAATTAATTAACTAATCCCTCAACTAATTAATGAATTATGATTAAACTACAAAAATCAAAATGCTGTGGGAATTTCAGTAGTGGTTCAGAATGTGCAAGTTCACTTCAGGCTCTCTCAACACCCTTTCATATATGAATCATTAAAAAAACAAAACTTTTTATTTTTACGATTTGTATTATGCAAAAATTTTCACCTACAGTGGTACCTTGGAACACTTCCAGAAGGCTGGTCGAGTGCGTTTTGGTCGAGTTCCACCATAAAAAATAATGTAAATTAATTTATTCCGTTCCAGACCCCCAAATGATTGCCTTTTTAAACTTATCTACCTACCAAACTAATGATAAAAGGCATTAACAATAAAACTATAAAACAATAAAACTAATACACACAGAAAGGCACAAACAGAAAAACCATAAATATTAAATAAATGACAATCTCATGCTCACATGTGCACCAGCTTCAAGTCTCGCTATAATTTCCTTTTTAAGTTCTACAGTTACACTCACTACTTTCCTCTTTGTTTTCCTGCTATCACTGCTCACGTTCTTAGGGGGCATGATTACTGTATCACTAAATGTACTGTAGATAAAACACAAAAAAATCCACACTTAACACAGGAACACAGCTTTCACATGTCGAACTTGGTCGAAAGGTACTGCAAGACTGACAGTGACTCAAAGGGCATCAGCATCCCAGTAGGTCCATTTGCCTTTGGTTCAGCCCATCAGAGACAGGTCTCGATCTGTACAGGTTTTAGCAGGTCTGTTTTAGTTTGTCGTGTTTTAGTTTGTCGTGTGCCGAGTTTTTGGTCGAGTTGTGGTTAGACTTTTCCTGACCAACCCATTCAAGTTTTAGCAGGAATGGTTAAGTTCCAATTTAGGTCAAGGTACAAGTAAAAAAAAAAATTCAACAGACCCGAATTGGTCGAGTTAAGAGGTGTTCAAGTTTCAAGGTTCTACTGTATATATATAACAAACATTAAAACTGAAAGGACTTTTGAAGTATGTGGACATCATGCGTCAAAGAAAGTATGATAAAGCATAAACAATACAAGAGACTTGTAACATTCTTCTAAGCATGCTTTATTCATTGGCATTCCTATGGAACAATTCATAGCAACATCTCAGCATTCTGGGTAATAGGTCTACTTGGCCAATTTTTTTTTTAGTCATACTGGATTACATAGTATTGCCCTGACTCCTTCTCTTGAGACTATAGGTAGGACTTGGCTATCCTCGACTACACCTTTGTACAAACCCAGTGATTATCTTATAAGTAACTTAAATGCTTGTAGCCTGGGCAAACAGAAACTTACCCAAATTCACAAAGCCAATATCCACATAGAGTCGGGCGCACAGCGAGCTGAGGCTGTAACCAAACATAGGCCCAATCAAAGCGATGGTGTGGAGGCACCCTGGAGCAGATTTGGAGGGAAAACAGTGAGGTATAGGCCATGACACCTGGGCACCAATCTCTACACGGTCTGGCTGAAGAGGGAGGGGACTTACCGATGTAGAAGGCGGAGTTCTCCGGCCGGGCATAGTCATCAATAAAGGATGCGCCAAGAGGTGTGATGGTAGCCTCGCCAATGCCACGCAGCATATTCCCCAGGAGAACTATTATCCACATGCGGGAGCCATCCTCGCTGACATTATCACAGCCTGACCGCAAAGACACAAAGTCAGACTCACAATGTCGCCCTTCTAGGACTAAACCAGAAGTTTCTCGTTAACTCAGTCAGTAAAATTCATAGTGCCCACCAGAAGGAAGCTGCTGTTGCACATTCTGAGGAGAAGCCGAGCATGGAGACATCCAGGAGTGATTCCCAGGCAATGCCACCTGAGATGCTTTTGCCATGCTCTCGTAGTTGTATCTGCACCAAAACAAGCATTGCAAGCCTCCATTGAAATTGCATACATTCAATGCAGACCAAAATATTTCATAGTCTAACTGTCTCCCATCAATTTTAGTCTTTGTATCCTTCCTCAGATTGAATTGTTCTCAAATGGTATAGAGAATAATGTAGCTACTATATTTTAGGTGATAGTTGATGATTGTGAACAGAGATGCATAATTTTTCTGCCGATCCTTGAACTTTAGTCTTGAGAGATTCACAAGTTGAGTTTGGAAACATCTGAATTAGATAGTGTGGCATTACTTCATAAAATCAGCTTTCTGTTCAGAGAGAAATCGTTTAATTTTTCCCCTCTATGCAAAAGCTCACCGTTCCATGAAGAAGTGAGGCAGTGCCATGGTGATGGTACCTAAGGCCATCAGGAAAGAACCTGTCCCAATGATCTTCGGCCTGTGGAACTTTGCTCCAAAGTAGCTCACCACAACAATCACCAGTAGGTTTCCTATAGTGTGCCGGAGACATATTTTGTGAGTTTCAGTCTCCTGTGGGCCAACTCCTTATTTGTGTACAGTACTTATATCCATTTTCCTGTCTATCTCTGCTTTTCCTGTCCCTGAGTAGCAAAACGCTCTTTCATCAGAATCGCCTTTTTCCTGTCAGTGTTCTAGAAACACTAAGAAAACACATGGGGAAGCTACAAGCTAATACTAGCAAACAATTAACAAAGGGAACACAAAGATGTCTTTTGTACTTCATGAAACAGAAAACCCAGGCTGCCTCTGTGTAACTTACAGTACTTACTTTCTATTAAGGTGAAACAACAGAATCAAATGAACCAAAATAATAATGCATCTACGTGATCCATTCAAAAAACATTCCAAACAATAAAATAAGACATTGATCAAGGACTGCACAGTGTTTTAGTGGGTAGCACTGCTGTCTCACACCTCCAGGATTGAATCCCGTGTGTGTGCATACAGTTAGCATGTTAACACACTATTCCTGTGGGTTTATGCAGTACAATGTTCTGGTTTCTTACCTTAGTATAAAGACATGCAAGAAGGCTAATTGCTGCCAGTAAATAAACTGATCATGTGTGGACTGGTATCCAATCCTATCTTTTGCCGTATGTTACCCAAGACATATGATACAGTGATCCTGACCAGGGTAAGCAGTTAGAAGATTATTAAGACATAAATTATTAAATTAAAAAACATTAGACAGAATGGATCTCTGAGCCCATCGCGATGCTGCACTGTTCTCTGTACAGGTGCCAAATTATACAGCTGCTGCACACGTGTTCATGGAAGCTGATGGAGATGTCTTCATCCATCTAAGTTCCTCTGCTGTTCCCTGCTGGTGTACTCACCAATCTCGAAGCTGCAGTCGATGATGCCTACAGTGGAGCTGGGGATCTCAAACCTCCTTTCAATCTGAGTGATGGTGCTTTTCATGTAACTCGCAGATAAGGACTTTGAGAAGTAGCTTAGGGCAAGGACTCCAATGAACATCTGTGAAGGGAATCTGCTGTTACCCACCATGACATGAGTATTTTAGCATTTCAGACACTATGATGTGACTGGGTGGGCCTGTCTTCTGATTCAGAGCTGGTTATGGTCAATAAAAAATATTCCGCCTGAGGTTAAGAACTTAGCGTTCTGTGGCAGAACCTCAGCTGTTTGACAGCAAACAGTGGCTGTACTTCTCTTGCGTGAGTACAGTCTGAATGTGCTTGTGTTTGCCATGGGGTCAGGGGTTAAGGCCGTTTGATATGTACCTTTGCCTTTCCCCTATGTCTCTGTATGCTAAGGTGGCTAAGATTTAAGAGAACCACTTTCTGGACTAGTAGAATTTGCCTCATGTAGAGCACCACAGAACCGAATGGCTTTGGAGGAATGGACGTCCTTCACCATGTACTCACCACAACCGCAAAACAAACACACATACAAGTATATTAACATAGCAATAATACACGCACCCATCTGCTTCGTTAATTATTTACTTCGCCGGCAGCCTAATAATGAGAAGAAGAAGATAAAGAAGAAAATGAAGAAGAACAAGAACGACAGCAATAAGAGCAAGAACCACGACGAAGAAGAATAACAAGAAGACGATGGTAATGACGATGAGGAAGATATCGATGATGAAGATGATGACTGACGACGATGAAGAAAAAAGAGAAGTTGTGCCGGTTTACCTTCAGATTTGGAGCACAGCATTTTGGGCCAGACGCCGATTCGGGCTTCTTCATGCTGTTGCCCGTCACAGTGGGATCCTCAGGTCTGCCTTTCATCGTCATCATGCCCTGAGGTGAACCTCGGCGACAGACTGAGTTCCCCAGGGAAGAGTGTGAGGGAGAGGGAGGCTGCTGCATGCACACGAAACAACAGAAACAAAAATGAAGGTGTGGAGTCAGTGGCATGAGGGTAACATATGAATCATCCTCTTCATCATTGAAAATAAATTAATAAACAAAAGTAAAATTACATTTATTTACTAAGATAGAGTTGAAGTGGAACATTGCCTCATATTTTCCATTTTCATATTCAAATATCTAATAACTTTATCATTTAAGGCAGGAATCAATCTTACTTAAATGTATTCTATACGTAAGATGTCTCATCAAAACTTCGATACAAACTATAACACAAAATTATTAGATTAAGCATATTATGGCAGCGAAGACATTTTCCCGAAAGGCACCCTCATCCACACTCTCCAGAAGAGTAAAATAAATGACAGGTGTCAAAAAAATACTCACATCAGAAGAAGTAGCTCCTGAAATGAGTTCCAAGAGTTTGCTCCACTTAATATGGGCTGCAAGCGTGCAGTATCGTCCTTCAGAAATCATTAACCATCATTGATTGTTTTCCCTATTCTTTCTACTACAAGGGACGGAAGTCAGCTACATTGTTTATGATCCTGCCGAATATCAAAGCTTTGCTGGAATCTGGGCAGGATGTTTTTCTCTACAGCTGGCTTTACTTGAGCCCCGAGCCCTGCCTTTTCCACCATCACTGCTTTTGGTGAGTAATATTTTTATCCCTCCCCTGGCTCTGATGCTGTTGACAGAAGTATCCAATATTCTCTTCTCTGGTGCTCGGTTTTCAGCTGAGGGCACATCTGTGAACAACTTTGTACTTAATTCCGGATTTAAACTTGTAGTACTTGTGGTCTGAACATTTTCCCCAACTCTAAATGACAAATGTTACAATATAGTTTCTGTCAGTGTTTTGTAACTATGTGTATCCAGTCATCACCAGGGTTATTGTCGTTCACGAAAACTAACGAAATAACGAAAACTAAATGTAAAAAACATTTTCGTTAATTGAAATAAAAATAAAAACTAAGTTTGACAAAAAAATGATTAACTGAAATTCAAAACAAACTAAGATAAATTAAAACTACAGAGTAAATGTCTGCAGTTTTTGTCAACTCTAGGTGGACGGTTTCTTTCATCTTTTAGGGGGGCAGTTTTACTTGGGCAAACGACAGGCACGTGGACGCAACCTGCTCGTAGACCAATCAGATTTGTCCGTCTGTCATGGCGGCCGCAGTCGGGAGAAAGTGCCGGTCTCCAATTTGAGATTGCCATGGAAACCGCCTACAGTGATCACGTCTGTCTGTGTGATATTATAAACGGTTTTTTCCTTTTCCTTTAAGCCTCAGGCGGATTATCATCTAATTGACATTTGTATATTTATTACATTCATATAAGGTAATGAAACGGACAGCGCTACCATTTACTGAATTTTATTCACTCTTTCAAAATACAGTACAGCTGTTTCAAAGGCTTTTCATATTACAGTACTGCACGAATTACACTACTGAACTATTGTAGTTTCGCTGCTGCGTAGCTATGGCTCGTTTTTGGCAATTTTATCGTAAACTCTGATGTATCTATATTTGTCATTCAGGGAAAATGACTTTCTTTTCACATCATGTTTTCTGGGCTTGTAGCATTAGCCTCCGGTAGCTAGCCGAAGCAGACGGGTTTCCGCAAGGCAAAATAGGCAAGTAAAAAAAAGAATTACTGTAATTTTCGGTTTTTTTCTGTATGTTGTCGTGTATATAAAGACCTAAAACGAAAACTGTAAGCGGACTACTTGATTACCATAAGCCAATTATTAGACAGTATTTTTGATCCATGTAAGGGGTTGATCACTGTAACTGTGGTCACTATAGCCATCGTCACTAAAAGCGGTTTCCACTGTGAATATCAGTGTCTTATATAAGAACAAGTGCCTTGTAGTGGAAAGTGATACAATATGTGTAACATTTCTCAAGGGGAGAAACCCCACCAGCATTTGAATCTCGTCTCTGACAAATACCTTATATTACAAAAAACTAAAACTAATAAAAACTAAACAAAAACTAATAATTTTCAAAAAACCAAAACTAAACTATACTAACAACCCACTTTAAAAATGAACAAAAACTAAATTGAAAATACAAAGTGAAAGTTACATTTAAGTAAAAACTATTCATAATATTAATAATAAATTACTATTATAAGTTTGGTCAGGGGTGTTGTTATAGATTTTGGGTCTCACGAAGGCATATCATTGTGAGTCCCCCAGTCCAGACCAATCCAGCTATTTTCCACATTTTCTAGGCCCCCTGTTACTCAGACCTTGGTCATCACAGATACTATCTAAACTTTTTATGTTTTGGAATGCTTAATTCAGATCTGCCTTATACACCTCAACCATGCCTATTTTAACGTTTTCATTCCCCGGAGTGTCAACAGCTGCACCTCATTCCTGTCATTATTGAGCTCTATATAACAAGTCTACCCAGTTCACTTAGTATGAGGAATTGTCTCATGTGCAATGTCTGAGTGTTTGGCGAGCTCCCTGGTTTCTGAACTTCCTACCGTGCTGTTCGCGATCCCCAATCCCCTGCCCAATGATGTTTCCTGACCTCTCTCCCAGTGTACGTGTCTCACCCCCAGGACAGACTTTTTAGCTAACCACCCCTGCCTCATACCTACGATTCCCCTCTCTCATTCCTGACCTTTGGTTACTCAAAGTCTGGATCCCTGATGTTTGCGCTTCACACATTTAATATAGTTATCTGACAGTGAGCAGTGTAAGATGTCTTGGATATGTTTGTCAATATAATTAACTAAAATTTGAAAAAAAGTTAGACTTTGCCTGGTCTGATGTGCACATCAAAAAGCATGTGTTTGTATCGATTGCACATTTAAATAATTTGTGAAAGGAATAATTATTAACAATCAGAATATCTCTCCGGAAAAAGCATGAATCCTGTGTAAACTGCGGTGTATGTTTAACCTGAACATAAACACATCCTCCCATCAATGTAAACAAGAATGCCACGACAATTTCCGCAATATTTATTGTAATACAAATAGAGGCAGGTAGCTGATTTAAAAAAAGAAGCAATTTTTAATTAACTGCATTCACATTGAGAGGGCAACAGCTTCAGGGACAGCTGTGATTGGTTGCCCAGTGCTTGACCTTTGAGTTTAGGCCTATGAGGTGTCCTGGTGTCTGTGGAGTGGGGCTTTGGGGATACAGGGCCCGGAAATGATCCAGTTAATGGGACTGCCACTCGTCTGCCCCACAGGACGAGGCTGATTAACTGCTGTGGACTCCCGCCGAGCAGATGGCCGGGGGCAGCATGTACCGTATAATCACCCGTACTCGCTTACACATTACCACCATCATCCACCCTACTTATGTCAAATTAATACCAATCATTACACAACTGACAGACTGCAATATTTACCCAGAATAACAGGAACCCCGCCTCAGTACACAATGATGTTGTGCTTCTAAAAAGCTATGCAGAAATGGGCAGAATCGTACCTATTATGACATCCCTAACATAAACTTTCTATTTTGCATAACATTACAGCACTGTGTCTTGTAGCCATCAATCATAGGGATTCAATGTTCTTTCTGCTAAGGATTCAGCTGGCCTCACTCTGGCTGTGGAGAACAGCCAGCTCAGATTGTTTCGTAGCCGCCTTGCTGGTCCCATCACCGTTCTGCAGATATAGCCTTTTAGCCAAGTCCTTTCCTGTTATTTCTGTCTTTGCCCACTTGCTTAGTCAATGGGCGGCTTCCTTCTGAAGTTGCCCTCTGTCCTGATTGGTGGCCTTGTCACTCACTTCCTGGAACCGTCCATTAATCTGGTCAATGATCCTGTCCCCTTCACCCCGCCCACTGTCTTGCCTTGGTGGAGGATCACCCTGCTGGTTTTGTCCCTCAGTGGTTAAGCACTCATCTGAAGTCCTCTGGGTGTGCTGGAGCTCCACTTCAGCTTGGTTCAGGCCCCCTCGAGTCCTCTGCCTCCTCAGCAGTACAATCACGCCAACGTTAAAGAAGTAGGATGAGCCTTTCAAGCACGTTATTAGGCCCAGAAATATCACTCTGAGAACAACAAGAGAGATCAAAACTTTTTCAGTTTCAGTATTAATTGCCATATTTTAGGTGGTACATTCAGCTACAGAATATCATACAACAATAATAATTTTTATCTACACTCAGTGTGAACCAAAATGTTACTATATATACTACAGACAATCTGAGGTGAATTATCCACTGTCACAGCCATGCTCTTCAGGTACACATTAATATATCTGTTTACTTTGTTAATAAAATTTCTTTCAAGATTCAAGATTCTTTAATTGTCACATAAATAATCATATAAAGTACAACACGTAGCGAAATGCATCCTGAACCGCTCTTTTTTAGACTGTGCCAATTATGTAAACTGGTTAAAGTGCAAAAAGCTAACCTGCAGGCTAAAAGTGCAAGCAGTGACCAATGTGGCAGTGCGGATATGGTGAGGGGTGCAAGAGCACAGTTTGCATCAGGGTGTGAGGTGCAGTGGCATGTCCAGGTTCAGAAGCCTTATGGGCTGGGGGTACAAGAGCACAGTGTACATCAGAGTGTGAGGTGCAGTGGCATGTCCTGGTTCAGAAGCCTTATGGGCTGGGGGTAGAAAGAGCACAATTTACATCAGGGTGTGAGGTGCAGTGGCATGTCCAGGTTTGGAAAGCCTATCAGTCCTGGGCATGATGTTCCTGAGTCTCTTTCCTGATTTCAGAAGCTGGAACAGGCTGTTGTTGGGGTGGGATGTGTCCTTCATGATCCTGAAAGCCCTGCTCCTACATCTCTTGATGTAAATATCTTGAAGAGATGGAAGGGCCGACCTGCAGCAGCGTTCTGCTGCACGGATCACCCTCTGGGGGGCTCGATAAAGTAAGTAATTGTCTGTCTGTCTGTCTAATCTATCTATCTGATCTATGTATCTATCTGTCACACGTTTCATAATTTAATATAAATTGCATAGCTTCCTTTTCCTTAACCAGCCATTTTTGCACGTTTTGCTTAAAAGGTTATATTGTGTTGGACAACATTTTGATTGTTTAAAATATACATTTACTGTTTTGTACTAAGGTTGAAGACCCTTAATTCCCTGAAGGGAGGGGACAGACTAGAAATTTATGTCAGCGACAAGCAGGCATCTCAGTTACAACCAATGGTTGCAACTAGCCATCCTGGGTTGAAATTGAATATGAGGTACAGCTTTCTGTGAGGTTGAACATGATCTGTACTCTAATATGGGCGATCAGTCTATAGTCTCCCAGTCATGGATGATTCTAGGATTTTTGAAGGTAGGGGGCATGAGAAGGGCCAAACTTCATATAGAGGGGCTAACCTAATCACTAGCCAATGATATGCTTTTAATCAGTGAGTGACAGGGGAGGGGGTACTCTGGGAGGCCAATCGGCTTTCAGCTGGGGCCAGTGCCCCTGTGGCCCCACCCTTACTTATGCCCCTGCTGCCAGTGTGTTTCAGGGACTGTTATCCCTGAAAAGAAGGAAGAGTTCATGAAATCCGCTACAGTCTTGACTAGAAACCAGGGATGTACAGTACTGTGCAAAAGTCTTAGGCAGTCCAAAGAAATGTTCAAAGCTGTTTATCTGGGTAGCTAGTGTACTTTGGCTTGGAACAAAAAACACAATTTAACATTAGAACATGTGCAAATTAAGAGTAATACAATAAAAACTAGTAATAATTTCTTCTGTTTCTTCTAAAAAGTTATTTATATCTAGTTGGATGGCTAGATGAACATCGCTTCAGTTCCCAAACTTCTCCTCAGGGGCACCTCAGCTGTTCCACGATTTTATTAAATTTGACCAACAGCTCAGTTAAGTAATTAAATATGTTGGTTTAAAAAGTCAGTGACACACTGACTAGCTGTATGAGGTGTGCTGGTGGCCAAGTCAAAAAATACATGGCTGCACTGGACGGTCCCTGCCAATACTAGGATGATTTTAGCAGAGGATCTGAAATGGCTGACACACTTTGACAGGCATAATATCATAGTTTTACACCAACACAAGGATAATCTAAACATCATTTTCTTTGCCTCCCTGAGACTTTTGCACAGTACTGTACATGCACACAGATTTATACACATACACCTGGACACATGACAGCCACACACTTACAACTGAACTCACCTGTACATGTCGGAGTTGTATATTCGACAGGCTCCTGTCCCCTGGCACTTTCTGGCGCCCCATTTCAAACAAGTGGTGTCAATCAGAGCTCCAAAATATACCGGACCTGGGATGCCCCCTGTGGGAGAACACATGAACAAAGCTCCTTTCTAAATGTGCTTACGGATCCTAAACCAAGCAACAAACTGTAAGAAGACCACAGCTGTCAATCATTATATTACCACCTTAACCAGTTGAGGGCATTTCTCATGATGCTCCCGTTCCACTTACCCAGAGTTCTTGTCACAAGGGTTTGGATACCTAGAGCCAGGGATTTTAACTCAGGCTTGATGCACCTAGATTTAGAGACGAGAGAAAGAACAAACAGATGAGCTTCCATCTCGTTCCACTTCTTCAAACAGTCTGGTGATCTAGGGGCACGGTGTGGCTCAGGGGGTTAGAATGCAGGGCCTGAGACCAGCAGAGTGATTTCATCGCTGAACCCCTGAGCAAAGCCCTCAACCACCAATTGGTCCGAGATCTGTCTTAACTTTTCTACTGAAGAGCAAATGTCCAAAACTCACTTCATGGGATACTTTCTCAAGAATTTTTTTTGGAAATTTTTATGAAAGTCCTCCATTGGATTACATGAAGACTGAATGAGTTTTGGATAAAATGCAAATGTATATGCAGACAGCCTGGTGATCTCCCTGATGTATATGCAGACAGCCTGGTGATCTCCCTGATGTATATGCAGACAGCCTGGTGATCTCCCTGAAATGTATATGCAGACAGCCCGGTGATCTCCCTGATGTATATGCAGACAGCCTGGTGATCTCCCTGATGTATATGCAGACAGCCTGGTGATCTCCCTGAAATGTATATACAGACAGCCTGGTGATCTCCCTGATGTATATGCAGACAGCCTGGTGATCTCCCTGATGTATATGCAGACAGCCCGGTGATCTCCCTGATGTATATGCAGACAGCCTGGTGATCTCACTGCAATGTATATGCAGACAGCCTGGTGATCTCACTGCAATGTATATGCAGACAGCCTGGTGATCTCCCTGATGTATATGCAGACAGCCTGGTGATCTCCCTGATATATTTGCAGACAGCCTGGTGATCTTCCTGATGTATATGCAGACAGCCTGGTGATCTCCCTGATATATATGCAGACAGTCTGGTGATCTCACTGCAATGTATATGCAGACAGCCTGGTGATCTCCCTGAAATGTATATGCAGACAGCCTGGTGATCTCTCTGATATATATGCAGACAGCCTGGTGATCTCCCTGATGTATATGCAGACAGCCTGGTGATCTCCCTGATGTATATGCAGACAGCCTGGTGATCTCCCTGATATATATGCAGACAGCCCGGTGATCTCCCTGATGTATATGCAGACAGCCTGGTGATCTCCCTGATGTATATGCAGACAGCCTGGTGATCTCCCTGAAATGTATATGCAGACAGCCCGGTGATCTCCCTGATGTATATGCAGACAGCCCGGTGATCTCCCTGATGTATATGCAGACAGCCTGGTGATCTCCCTGAAATGTATATGCAGACAGCCTGGTGATCTCCCTGAAATGCATATGCAGACAGCCTGGTGATCTCCCTGAAATGTATATGCAGACAGCCTGGTGATCTCCCTGAAATGCATATGCAGACAGCCTGGTGATCTCCCTGAAATGTATATGCAGACAGCCTAGTGATCTCCCTGAAATGTATATGCAGACAGCCTGGTGATCTCCCTGAAATGCATATGCAGACAGCCTAGTGATCTCCCTGAAATGTATATGCAGACAGCCTAGTGATCTCCCTGAAATGTATATGCAGACAGCCTAGTGATCTCCCTGAAATGCATATGCAGACAGCCTGGTGATCTCCCTGAAATGTATATGCAGACAGCCTGGTGATCTCCCTGAAATGCATATGCAGACAGCCTAGTGATCTCCCTGAAATGCATATGCAGACAGCCTGGTGATCTCCCTGAAATGTATATGCAGACAGCCTAGTGATCTCCCTGAAATGCATATGCAGACAGCCTGGTGATCTCCCTGAAATGTATATGCAGACAGCCTAGTGATCTCCCTGAAATGTATATGCAGACAGCCTGGTGATCTCCCTGAAATGTATATGCAGACAGCCTAGTGATCTCCCTGAAATGTATATGCAGACAGCCTGGTGATCTCCCTGAAATGTATATGCAGACAGCCTAGTGATCTCCCTGAAATGTATATGCAGACAGCCTGGTGATCTCTCTGATTTGTCTGCACACAGACTACTGATGTCACTGTTGGTAGTTCCTCTGGGATTTTTGGCAATGTCTTGTTGTTTTGGGTGAAGTTTGAGGTCCAGGTACAAGTCCCTCTATTCATGTGTGATTAATAATTCACTTACATAAAGCAAAGTTACTGATGAAGACTGGAAGTAATGTTCCAGTTCTCCTGGGTAAAATCTCCCCGTTCCACTTTGTAAACCCATGGATCTGTTCTCCACCCAGACAAACCCAGTGTTCTACTCCTCCACTGCTTGCTAAGTAAATGCCAGTTGAAAAGCCAAAGAGTCTGTGTAAGAAAACAGTCACAGTCACAGCAGTGTGTTCTTAAAATTACTCTAAAATTATACCCCAAGATGTGAGATTGGATGTATAAACCAGGCTCCTTATTCTGACACACTACATCAATAATGAACACGTGGCTTTTGCTTGGCTCTGGTGGGCGTGGGCACTGACCATATGATGACCATGTAGCCCGGTGTGGTTCCCAGGGCATCGATGAAGGAGCAGATGACTGACACAGTCATGTATGCGATGAAACGGATGCTGCAGACCTCGCTCCGGGCACACTGACCGAGGGACACGGACATGCTTCCCGATGGAGGAGGGGAGGAACCCACACAGCTGCAGTTGTGAAACATCTGGAGTTCAAAGAAAAACACGAGAACCACTTAAAACTTCACAAAAAACTCCCCTCAACGTCCTATATAAAAGAAATGCCCCTCAACCAACGTCCTTGGCAAAAGATCATATCATATTTCTCAGAAAAGGATCTGAGGAGCCTGGGAACACCTGCAGACGTTGTTGATACCATTACAAAGAATAGAAGCTTTAGACAATAGCACATTGCTATTCATTCAATTTCTTTGCCCATTTGTACTGGGCTTAAACGTCTCAAAGTTTCTTGCACTACAACCGACAATATCAACATTTCTCCTCATGGTACGATCATATAGCTGAAGGCAACAATAGCGATTTGACTTCGACTACCTTTCACGTGTGACATTTGTCAGTTTCACAAGATTACGACATCTCCGGAATGTGATATCTCTCATAGTAATGGACCTCACACTTGATGGCCTTCCTTTCACTAATGTCTAGATGATGACTTAATTGTTCTGTGACGCAAAAACAAGAAAACATTCCCTGTGCTTGACACTTCATGCCTCAAGGAAGTGACATCATACCATAATCTTCCCTGTCCTCGTGGAACTGGTGCAACCGGCCAGGCATGGTGACATATAGGTGATGCCATTGTCGGAACACACTGGGTCCCAGTCTGTGGTGGGGCAGGAACAGCCCTCATTGCATGATGACTGGATCATGGTCCCGTCAGGGAAGACCCCCGGTGTTCTGAATGGATGGTGGTATTGTGGTCAGTGAAATACTACTTAAGGCTGAAAATTGCTGTTAAAATAATCTATCTTCAATTGTTTTAGTAAATACACGTCATTCCTGAAAGCGATTCATAAATAAAAAATAATTTGGTAAATGTAAGACATAACCATAAATGCAGCAAGGGAGACTGGGAAAATCTGTTGAACAGTTACTTGAAGAGATTCTGCAATGTCCTTACATAACTTAGATTATAATGTTTAGCAAACTATTATAACTTTACTTTGAAAGGAAAAAAAGTTCTTTCCATTGTGTTTATAAAAATGAATAGAATTCAATGATTATCCCTAGTCTCCCCTACCATACGAAGCTGTCGACTGTTGCCATGACGGCGATATTAACCCATTGTAGGTGGCTGTTAATCCTGCCACCTTCAGATTCTCACAGTTGATGCCAAACTGTGCGATGATCAGCAGGTAGGCCAGGAACGACGTGGCCAAAGACAGCTGAGCTCCCGATACCACGTTCAGCTTCAGTCGCTTCATCAGCACCCCGCCCAAGAATATCGCCACAACGACCGCAGGAATGTTCAGCACACCTACAGGGACCGGGCAAGGCATGTAACGGTCAGGCTGTGACCGCCTGGGTCCAGCTATGCAGGCTGAAGATGTGGCTGCCCCTCCTCTTTCACCCTCCTCTCCGGGTGGGGGTTAAAATTCAACTGAAAGCGTGTAACCCGGCAACACAGAGCTCAGGGCTAGTCAATGACATACGTACTCACCTATGAAGAAGTTTGCCTGAAATGCAGACTGACCAAACTGCTGTTCCATGTACTTGGCTTTGAATGCAAACAGTCCAGAGTAGGAGTTAAATTTCAGGATACTCTCACACAGGAGCAGGAAGTAAACAGGGGTGCACAGAAGCCTCCTTAGCGATGGAAAGAATCCTAAAAAGCAACCAAAAGACTTCATCACCATACGATCACTAGCAATTTCTACTAGGAATAAACTTGTTATATATATATATATATATACACAGTCAGATGGTGTGCAGAGATATTTTGAGGGCAGAGATTGTCGGGGGGAAAAAAAGGCGATTCGAGGAAAGAGGAACAAAACCAAGCATTGTGAAAACAAGCATGGCTTGCGAAAGGATGCCAAAACTTATCCGTCTGGAATGCTTTGCTCAACAATAGCACTGCAGAAATGGTGAGAGAAACAGGATATGCCCAGTTACTCAAAAAGTTATGAATGCTTTGAGCTTGGATTTCAGGAATATGAAACTGCTACCAAGGCTTCCAGGTACCTAAAGGCTCAGTAACATGGTCAGAGGCCCCGGGGCTATTTGAGTTGTCAGATGGTGACTGTGCATTAGTGCGCCCCCTGCAGGTACCTGACTGCAAGAACAAAAAAGGCTATAAAAGCAAAAATAAAAACAGATGTAAGACAGGATGAGGAAAATCCATTAAATAAGGTACATTGTATTGCCATTTCCTTGCCTTCAAGTCTTCCCCTGGAGCTAGTGAGGGGCTCATCGCCCTTGGCGATGTCCGTCATTTCGTCAGCAGGGGAACTCGGGGGGTCGATCTCAGACTGAGGTACAGCTGTAGGATCCTTGAGGAGGGACTTGGGCAGGAACCAGAAGGGAAGGCTGGCCAGGAACATGATGGCCGCCGAGATGAAAAAGCCCAGCCACCAAGCGCCCACCCAGCGAGTGTCACTGGGGGCAATGGTCACGCTGTCTGCGGGTGATCCGGCAGCCCGGAGTTCAGTGCTGAGATACATACATACCACACGCAAACATCCACATAGGCATGCGCAGGTACACACACACACACACACATTCACACAGGTACAGTACACACACCACTCATGTTTATTTATAATTAAATAAATATCAGTTGCACCCAAACTAAAATCCAGAACCATTAAACAACTTTCCTTTATGCAGGATTTTAAGATGCAAGGTACGAGATGTTTCTCTAAACGTTTATTTTCTATTGTTTTGTCAGGAGATTTGGAATGAGATAGAGAACATGTTTTGCAGAGCTCCCACATAAAAAATCTTACCTTCGTTCACAAATCCAACGTCAACATACAGTTTGGCACACAGGGCCCCCAACAAAAAACCAAACATGGGACCAAGGAGTGCGATAGACTGCAGGCAGGCTGTGGAGAGCGTTGAAAACCCTTTCAGAAGAGCAGCCCTTTCTCCAGCTGACATATGATGTAAGAAATTTGGTGGGATTTCCCGGGCTTTGGGGATGACCTTACCTATGTAGAAGGCAGAGTTCTCGGGCTTCTCCGCAAAGTCATCGATGTAAGATATTCCCAGTGGTGTGACAGGAGTTTCTCCAATCCCTCTTAAAGCGTTCCCCAGGAAAAGGTACAGCCACATGTAGGAATCTGTGTCCCGCTTACAGTCTGCAGAGAGATACAGAGTCTGTACTCAGATATTGTGGCTGTCCAAAACTGTGAATGTCCTCCTTTTGATGATAGTTACTTTTTACTATGGATGGAATATGCCCATTCGCCTCTGTCTACTGATTGCGTTTGACATCTAATGAATGAGATCCCAGACACTTCAGTCCACAACCCCCAAAATAACAGTGTGAGAGACTCGCAAGGGTGTGGAGGGGTCCACCTCCGCAGATTGGAGGGTAGTGGTCCCCCTCATAAATTTATTACGAAGACCGTTCATTGCAATGACTGTTTATTACGATGACCGTTCATTTCGATGAACGTTCATTACGATGACTGTTTATTACGATGACCATTCATTACGATGACCGTTTAGGGTTATGATTAATATTGAATACCCATCCACCTGTAATCCCCACTTTTGGAACCGCAAATTCTTAAATGAAAAGATGTTTTATGAAATTAATTATTTAAGTAGGATTTATATTTGTACTACTTAGTGTTTGAATTCATGATGGTCATTTGTATGGATTGCATTTATATTGCTAATTTTAATGACTTAACATTGATAGCTAGATAGGCAGCTAACTAACATTATTTTTAATTGTCAATATAAACTGAGATTACTTATCTTGTATCTTGTTGATACTGACATATTTGCCTCGCTGACAACAATCCACATAAGTTGTGTAAGGATAGATTTCTATTTGTGGCCAGCTTCAGTCTGCTAGCTGGCGTGAGATTTTCAATTTGAGACAATTCTGCACACTTATTTATATGTATGTATCATTTTTATTACTTTATAAATAGTTTATAGGATTTCCAAACTACCCCAGCGCTTCTGGTGCAGCTAATTTTAGGTGCTAAATGTGTATCATTAAATTGTTTTAGGTTTATTTTGTAAAGTAGGTTCTGAGAAAATGCTACTGAAATAAAGGATTTGGTATTTTTTGGTTTTTCACTGGACAGTGGCGATATATTGTATAGGTAATGTTCAAACTTTACACAGGGGCCAGACAGTACTGCAATAGGTGTACTGATAGGTACATAAGTACTGGCTGAAGCCCACGTGGCTCCCTAAGTGAGCTTTACTGCTGTGCTCCCACCCAGGACAAAATGAATCTGTCTTGCTAAGTCAAAGCCCCCTCAAAAGTTGGCGCCCTTGGCGGCTGCCTATGTCGCCTAATGAGTCAACCAATAGTTTGAAAGTTACAACCACAGGGACACAAAACAGCCACCGGAATCAACGGGATTACTGTTAAACTGAGCCTGAAAATGTATATGAAGGGTATTTACCTTGTTCTGTTTCTGTAGTTCCATTCCCAGGTGGTGTTGTCAGGTGGTTGACCAGTTGGCTTGTCTCTCGCTTGGGCTCCAGACAGGGAACTATGTTGAAACTTTCATTCAGCCAGGCTGCTGCAATAGTGTCATATTTGTACCTGTGGGAAAATGACAGTGGAGACAGCTTCCTTTTGGCTTTATCTACTTTCTGTCGTGTGCCCTTGGGTACCTGACTCCCTGAGCGTCTTTACATCCACCACATCTTCGAGATATTTTATGATCGTTCACTGTATTTTATTTTTACCACAGAGGAATATTTACCTTCCCATGAAGAAGTGTGGGAGGGCGGAAACTGCAGAGCCGACCGCCATGATTGTACAGCCTGCTGCAATCAGCCGGGGTCGGTGCAGTCTGGCTCCAAAATGACTTACAACAGCCAGGAGCAGCAGGTTACCTGCAGAGAGCAGCATAGAGCCGGCTGAGGAATCAAAGTCCTGAGGTTCATGCACCCAAGTAGCATTAGAGTTGTGCAAGCCTCTGTTGGCACACGGGTTTATAAAACGTTACCCATCTCGAATCCACCATCTATGAGCCCAGTGAGGGAGCTGGAGAGGTCAAAGCGCCTCTCGATCTGCGTGATGGCGCTCTTCATATAGGTGCCCGCAAGCGCCTTGGAGAAGAAGACGAAGGACAGCGCCACGATAAATATCTGGAAGATCACAGAAGACAGAGCGAGCTAGTTTAAGGCTGGTGCGGAGCTGTCCACACGATCCACCAACTCCACGCTTGAACACATGATTCACCCAAAACACCATCAACTCAATGCACATCCTACAATATTTCTTTAACTGACATGTTGTTGCTTGAATAGTCTGCATGGTCTTGATACCTTTAGCTGGGAGAAGCAGCGAGGAACTTTGGGACTGCGGTCTGCCACAAAGAGCACCTGCCGACTGGTTGTTTTGTCCTCATCCTCCACCGTGTCGCTGTGCATCGTCCACCGGAGATTGTCTGTCAGGCACAATAAGATTCTGCCAGTAACTCAGCCCTGCTCTCAGATTCCTTCCCCCCGTCAGCCAGATGTTTCTCCTGACGTTCGTCTTGAGAAAGTACTCAAAAGTACTCAAAAAGGTTGCAAAAAAATTAGTAATTTCATTAGCTTCTTGTTCTCCTGTTATCCTTCTTTTAAAGCTGATTTTAATTCTTACTGATTTTCAAAGAAATTGTACCTCAGTGAGGTGCGAATGAAAGACTAACCTATATTTAGCTCGACTCTGCTGTTAATCACATATAATCTCTAAACCAGCCTACTGCAGTCATAAGACTACATTAATCACACTGCCTGCTGATGTAGTACCGCCAGAAACTCATCGAAATTTGATCCCATTTCCTTACCTAATACTTTCTGAAGTAATTTATTAATGACAGTCTTCTGAAGCTACTAATGCTCAGTGCCATGCCCAAGCTGACATACCAGCGCTGAGAACGTTCTGGTTTATAATTCCTTCGGACATCACCTACAACGCAGTAGCCAGGATCGTTTTAGGTAAAGATGTCTTTAACTAAAGCGTTAACAGTGTTAAGCACAGCTATACAGCAAAGTACATGAAAGTTCGCCTAATGTAATTTCTGGCTACAGCGGCAATTCAATTAATGCAGCCCCTAAGATCCCAGACAGTGGCAGACTTATGAACAGCTGTGAACAAATACAAGACAAAAAACAGAAAGCGAACCTGTTTCACCTCTATAAAGAAGCTGAAGTTAAAGTGAGAATGTAAGGTGGTCATAGCTAACGCAAGCACTTACCTTTAGTTAATCAGTGAAAATCGACGCGTTCCTCAGTTCAGGAGTTAACAGCAGACATTCCTATATCAGGTCACACTTACTGAAATATATCAGTAAAAAGTATCTACAAAAAGGCTTAGTGGTGACTACAGTGCAGGACAATGTGCACACCTGTCTCTGGGGTGAAAAAACACTGAGAGGGGATAAAAAAAGGGTCTCCCAAATGCCTCGGATGTAGATCAGCCAAGTCTCTCTCCTAGAAACATGAGACCTTTCAGTCTCCGTAAAGCAGAAAAACCCCGAGAGTTACCGGCATTTTACTTGCAAATCGTCTTTGTCCTTTGACCAAACCTGTGCCGTTCTAAAGAGTCCTGATTCTCAGACAATTCGGTACCATCGAGTAGGAAAAATACCGGAAATAAAACGTTCCGAGCTTCTTTTAGTAGTGTGAATCCGTGCTTTCAGTAGGAGGCTGGCACGGCTTTCCACGTGCACACGGCTCTTCGCCGCCACCCCTCACCCTCCTAAACAAAAGGGGCCAGGCACAGTTCGTTTCTGCCCTTCAGCCAAGCCAAGGAGCCGGGGGTCACTGAGAAGGTGTCGCACTCTGGACATTTATTACTTACACTGTCTTGTGCACAAGAGAAGCGTCTCTATATATGGACATAAGCGAAGGTGGATGTGGACACACATTTCTCCCCTTTCAGAGGTCCAACTGTAGTACGGTTCCCTTAAGGATACTTTGATTTCCTATAACAAAGGGTTTCCAGCTGTATCTTAACATTTTTTCAGTGGAACTTTTACCCTGAATGAGGAACTCGTAGGGAACTTAAATTCTCAGGCTTTCTTAAGCCCCTAGAATTTGGGACTGATATATACAGACGTACAGCTGTGTAGTGCACACATCAAATTTGTATATACCATGTACTAAGTTTCACATAAACAAAATGTCATTCACAAAAAGAGAACAGAGAACAAATTAGGACTCCACCAAATTATTTTTTCTTACAAATACCTTTTTTTATTTTTGTGACTCAATGAAAGGAAATCAAAGATGTCTGTGCTTTGGGAAGCAGCACTGACCAAAAGTACGTGGACACCAACCTGTCCAGCATCTCAATTCCATTCCAAGGGTCTCGGTCTGAAGTTGGCTGGCACATAATAACATCTACGCTTTATAGAAGGTTTTTCATCAGATGCTGCAATATCGGGTGATCGTTGGGTGATCAGGCCCCTTTCACGTCAGCGTGTGCAGCCTGCCGCTCTGTAACTGAACTTCCTCCCAGATGTTTTGACCTTTATTATTCCAGCTGAGCAGGGCAGAAATGCAGTGAACTGCACTGTTGGAAAGATGGCATCCTATGATGGTGCCAAGTGGAGAGTCACTACCCTCTCCTGTACAACCACCCATACCGCTGCTAATGTTTATTGCAGGACATTGCGTGACAGTGTGCTTAATTAAACACCTACATCAGCAATGGGTGTGGATTAATTAGCTAATTCCTCTAATTAACAGCAGTGTGCACGTATTTTGGCCTTAAAGTGTACCCATATTTTTTTGCAGCATGTGTTATAGTCCATATAAATAGCCTACAGTGTTCTATATCTTTGGTGATACTACGATTTGACCCTTAAGGGTGTCCAGCTCACTGAAAAAATTTGACCATTACATTGTCAGTGCGGGGGGGGGGGGGGGGGGGTCCCCATCAACTTGCTGAGCCAGGGTACTAAAAAATGTATAGAAAATACAAGACAAATCACTGAATGGTTTTAGAAAAATTATTTTCAGGGG
This sequence comes from Brienomyrus brachyistius, assembly GCF_023856365.1. NCBI lineage: Eukaryota > Metazoa > Chordata > Actinopteri > Osteoglossiformes > Mormyridae > Brienomyrus > Brienomyrus brachyistius. The sequence goes on from NC_064533.1 coordinate 12,003,468, forward strand.
GTGGGTGAACCCCTCTAAGAAGGATCTAGAACTGCGTACGTCTGATAAACATTATCAGATAAAGCTGAACAGGTTGTTCCTAGTTGGGAAGAATGAATTATTACTAAATTAACCAGCATGAGGGATAACCGATTTGTCACACTGCTATCTTTGTCCTCACAGGGGTTTTAGGGTTAAGATTTAAGTTCATCACATTCCTGCTCTGATCTGGTGTGAAATACAACTGACTGGGTGTTTTCTGCATACATTGTAAGGAGGCCTGCCTACCTAAATAACAGCCTGCCTTTAATGTGGTACCAATACATTATATGTACTAAATCAATAGAAAGGAATATATTGAAAAAAACACGATTATAAGCTCACTTTCAGGATGTGTAATAAATAATTGAGTTGAACTGGGCAGCAGTGGTTTAGATTTATAGAAAAACATTTTTAATAATTAAATTTAGTTGTATTGACAGATTGTTTTCTTTTTTATTGTTCTAGCTGCATTTATTTACTGTAACTACTGTTTTTGATGACTTTGCACTGCAACTGCTGGAGCTCCTAGACAATAATAGCCAGCATTTTGGCGCACCCTACTGTGCGTTCTGCATCATTACAGTTATTTGAGCGTACAGAACGATTCGAGAGGAACACACGTGCAACAGGGAGTCAGAAGAACAGCTAACTTAGCAAAGAAAGTCACTCGTAACACTGGGTATGCAGTACAGCTGTCAATGAACACAATCTGCCAGATTCAGAAACCAGCAGCATAAACACTCAATAAAAAATGAAAAATGAAATAACACCCAGGCACGCAATGCCAGTAGTGTAAAAGAATTACAGCAGGGTATTCTCTTAGATTGCTAAAACATATACACAATTGCAATATAATGAAAGTGTCACGCTCCGTGGATACGGGTAAGGCGTACGGGCAGGCAAGCGGGCAGAAAGCAGGCGAGCAAGCGAAGTACGGGGAAATACTGGGGATTTATTGGGGACCACGAACCTGGAAGCACGGACATTGACGAACATCAACGACGGACCAGGGACACAGGCAAGACTAGGACTTAAGTAAACAAGACTGGGCGAAAATAATCACACACAGCTGGGTACAATCAGGGAAGCACACGTGGATAATCAGGGGGCGTGGCATGACAGAAAGTATAGGTGGTTATATTTTTCTACAGATTTTATGTCATCTCTTCCGCCTTTATTTAAAATCATTTTTTAGATTATAGTCCTTTATAATCTATAACTGGAAGATGAGGATCTCCAGTACAGACCTTTGGATAAGCTGGAGATTCAGCACCTACATTTCTGTCACCTTTCACAGGATTAAAGCTGAGGTTGTTATTCAAGAAAACCAATCATATGTAAAAGCCAACACTGACACTGTAAAATGTGTCAATTTCGCCTAGACATACAGTACCAGCTAAAATTCTGCATACACATGCTTCTAATACACTTCTTTCTATATTGGCTGTCACATATTGCAAAGATCAAGAGATGCTTTATGTTTAACATCACAAAGTTGTCTCAGATTTAAGACTCTTCAAAATAGCCCCTTTTTGCTTCAATGACAGCATTGCAGACGCTTGACCTGCTTTCAAACAGCTTCCACACGTAGCCACCTGGAATGATTCTCCAAGAGTCCTAAAGGAGTTTCCACAAGTTGGTTACAAGTTGGCTACCTTGCTCTGACTCTTTGATCCAACCTATCCCAAACCAGCTCTATAGGGTTTAGGTTGGGGGATTGTGGGGGGCCAGGTCACATGTCACAACACAGTGCCTGCAAACCCTGGAGGTGTGGTTAGGGTCGTTACACAACTGATTTTCAGCAGGTGCATCCAAAATTTTGACTGGTTTTGTATAATATCAGTAGTGTGCTGAATTTATAGGCTATTCTCAGTAACACTTTACATTAACTGTACCTTCGTAATTCATTCATTAATCATTCACAGAACATTCAGTACACCTTCATAATGCATTCATAGAACATTCATAAGCAGCATGTAAGTATACCTAAATATACTAACATACACTGAGAGCTTTAATATATATTAATAACAAACATTATATGATTATAATGTTTCTTCTCATCATATAATGTTTGTTATTAATGTATATTAAAGGTAAAATTACATGCTGCTTATGAATGTTTTATGAATGCATGGTGAACATACTCTGAACGTTCTGTGAATGAATAATGAATGAATTATGAAGGCAATTCATTCATCCTAGTATAGATCTATTCTCTTTCTGTGTTAGATTCTTGCTGATACATGTAGTAAAAAAAGTGATAATCAAATTAATATAATTAGAATGATGTACATATGTACAGAGAGATGTGGGGAAAAAGCTGTTGTTCCAGAATGCCCTCTTATGTTGTTTAATGATATTGATGTTTGTTTTAATCCATAAGCCTTACAGGAATTCAGGGATTTCGTTAGAATGAGTTTTGACAGATGGCAGTTTATGCAACCCATCCAACTATGTGCTCTGTCTATTCCTATCTGGCCTAAATGTCAGTGAGCTAAACAGATCTTGGATTTTTGTCATCTGGGAAAGGTACAGAGTGACAGTATGAGGAGGACCTGGGTGAAAGCACAAACGGGTGTGTTATTGGCCTTCCAGACTGTTCCACGGCTGTTCAAATTGAACGTGAATAGCGTGAAAATGCGAAAAGCAGCTAGTCAGACTTCAGGGATAGAAGTCAGAATGTAACTTGGATATATTATCACAATTGGACAGACACTGGGAGATTCTGGGTGTGGAAGAGAGCAAGGGTCCCACACGGCCAAAGTTCACGTGCTGCTCTCTGTGCCGTCCACACCTTGCTTGCTCCCCTCGCAGGTGGTCCCTTTGGATACGGTATCCCCGGCTTCCCGGCTCAGTCCGTTGGCTTCCATCTCCATGGTTTTGGCCTGGTCCTGAAGGGCGAGCTTCTTCTGCCTGCGGGACAGCCTGATGTACATGAAGCCCCACAGCACGTAGGACAGGGTGTTCAGCCCGTAGATCAGGCCCAGAAAGGTCATCCTGCATTGTGACAGACGAATCGTCATACTTACACCGCGGCGGAGGAGTCAGAGTCATGCAGCAGAAGCACAGGAACGGAGAACCTGGCAGCTGCTCCTGGGCTGACTGATCACCACCATCATAAATTTATGTTTACCTCATTCAGCAGACATTGATGTACAAAACGACGTACAAGTGAGGCAAATAACAGACTAGGCAGAAGCCGGCCTGCCACGCATAATTACTGGGCAAAAATGACTTAAGCCCGGCCCCCAAGAGTCAGAGCCCCTTAATCCTGGGCCCTTTCCTGGGCCTGGGCCCGGCACAGCTTCCCCAGGTGCCCACCCCCCCCTCACCTGAACGTGTCCGAGTCGTAAAGCCTGCAGGCCCCCCGTCCACCGCACTGGTTGGTGCCCCATTTCAGACATGTCCTGTCAATCAATGCCCCGAAATAAATGGGGGACGGGATTCCACCTGCGAGAAAGACCCACTCAGCACTTGCCAGCTTATTATCCCAACAGACAGCCCTCACAGCACCGGCAGTAGCCACTAAGGAACCCCAACTGCCTTTATTTTCTGAACATGATTATCACAGAAACTGTACTGTTTGATATATACAGTGCCAGTCAGAAATCTGGACACATCACCTTTAATGCATTTGTCTCTGTTTTAACTGTTATTCACCTTATAGTACAAGGCTTCGACAACAAAGTAATACGTAGGAAATATTGCAATGGCTATGATAAGAGTTCAACATTAATTTCTGAAAAAAAGTTTTAGATTCTTCAAAACAGCCCTTTTGCTTTGATGCAGACTCTTGACATTCTTTCAAACAGCTTCGAGATGTAGCCACCTGGAATGCTTCTCCAACAGTCCTGAAGGAGTTTCTACAAGTTCTGGGCACAGCTTGGTGACTTTGCTCTTATTCTTCAATCAAAGTCATTCCAAATCAACTCTATAGGGCAGGGGTAGCCAATCATATTGGGATAGCCTTTAGGACAGCTGTTCATACCCAGGTGTGAGGACTCTTCAGCCAATCAGTCCTCTAAATAGTAATCTAATTAGAGACTCGCAGCGAAAACCTGCACAGACAACGGCCCTTTGCGGATAAGATTGACTACCCCTGCTATAGGGTTTAGGTCGGGGGATTGTGGGGGGCCGGTTGTCACCTGTCACACCACTCTCTATAAGGAGAATCTCTCTCCTTTGTTCATAAGATAATTCTTACTGCAGAACGTCATTCTTGTGAGGCTCATTATTGTTGAGAAACTAATGATTTTTCAGTAGGTATGTTCAGACTTTTCACTAGTACTGTAGGAAACACTGACTTGGAGAGTTTACATCTATTTTCTGCAAATAACCATCAAATAAACCCTGCTGATTGATATATAAGAGTATTCTACTTAATTTACTCCAACCCAGAGATCTTACCCAGGGTACTTCTTACCCAGAGATCGGACGACGAGGGTGTGTATGCCGAGGGCCAGCGCCTTCTGTTCTGGAGGAACTGACCTGTACACACCCAAAGGAAATAGTGGTCAAGTTCTGCGCAGTCCGCTGCTCATGGTTTGGTAACAGCACCAGACGGATAAGTGCCCCCACCACGACTCTCGAAGCAGAGGGTGTGACACGAGACCCTCAGCCATATGCTAACCTGAGAAAGACAATGTAGCCGGGCGTCACTCCACAGGCGACCAGGAAGGCCCCCAGCACAGTCACCGCCATGTAGTACTTGAACACGTGGTCACAGTCTGCGGGCCGTGGGCACTGTCCCAGGACGACTGAGGTGTTCGCGTTGGGGAGGGGCCACTCGGTCCCCACACAAGTGCAGTTCTGAAACACCTGAGAGAAAAACATTCAGAAGCACATTATGCGCACGAACAGCTCCTTGATATGGAAACCAAGCTAGTGACTGGCCTTATCACTTTCCCCTTTCTTCATTCATAAACCCAAATAGGCAATGAAATCAAGCACAAAGCCAACGTTACACAACCCCGTTGTACGAAGAGTGCAAATAAAGCATAATAAGGCATGACTGTACATTTCAAATAAGCAGAAAACTTGACAACAGGTCAGTGTGACAGTTGCCCCAATGAAAATCCACAATAGGAACTGCTACCTAGTCAGATGGATATGTAATGGACGGGCTTGGCGCCCCCTGCAGTCCACAACACCATCGTAGGGCCTCTGAGCATGTATATGTGCCTGTTTACCAGAGAACTCGTGAAGAGACAGAAGCAGGAATGACTTGCATGCTAGCCATGTGGTGAGCTAAATATTTAGAAACATATTAATTTTTTCTATATACTTTGCTTAATTAATATGCTCTGGACCACCCGGGACCTGGCATAGGACAAGAGATTACAGAAAATGATGGATAGATGGATGGATGGATGGATGGATGGATGGGTGGGTGGGTCAATGGATTAATGGATGGATGGATGGATGGATGGATGGATGATGGATGCATGGAATGTGGGTCGATGGATGGATGGATGGTTGGATGGATGGGTTGATGGATGGGTGGGTGGGTCAATGGATCAATGGATGGATGATGGATGGATGATGGATGGATGGGTTGATGGATGGGTGGATGGGTCAATGGATCAATGGATGGATGATGGATGGATGGATGGATGGGTTGATGGATGGATGGATGGGTTGATGGATGGGTGGGTGGGTCAATGGATCAATGGATGGATGATGGATGGATAGATGGATGGTTGATGGATGGGTGGGTGGGTCAATGGATGGATGATGATGGATGGATGGGTTGATGGATGGGTGGGTGGGTCAATGGATCAATGGATGGATGATGGATGGATGGATGGATGGATGGGCGGGTGGGTCGATGGATGGATGGATGGATGGGTTGATGGATGGATGGGTGGGTGGGTGGGTCAATGGATGGATGGATGGATGGATGGATGGGTTGATGGATGGATGGTTGGGTGGGTCAATGGATGAATGGATGGATGGGTTGATGGATGGATGGATGGGTCAATGGATGGATGGATGGATGGACATAATTAACAGAGATGACATAGGCAGACTCACCATTTCCTTGCCCGCTCTGGTGGAGGTTTGACAGCCAGCCAGGCAGGGGGAGACGTAGGTGATGCCGTTATGTCCGCACACAGGGTCCCAGTGCTTCAGTGAACAGGAGCAGCCCAGGTTGCACTGGGACAGCAGGCTCTCCTGGTTGTAGGAGACATTCTTCAGTCTGACAAAGGAGAGTGTGAGTCAGTACAAGGGAACAGACGCTTCCCCGGGACTCCCAGCCACGGCTCTTAGTGTTGTCACTCAACTGATGCATCACACACAGCAGTATTAGCATGGTAATTTGTTGCTAAGTAACCCTGTATTGGATAAGCAGTATGAATGATGGATGGCTTATGGTGCTGACACTTTAACTTAATTCGACCTTTAGCTCATAAAGGAGACCCCTGTGCTACATGCTACAGCAGCAGGGGTGATTCTGGGATTTTTTTAAGGTGGGGTACAAAAGAGGGGTCATAATTCATAGAGAGGTGCCCATCTTGTTATTAGCCAACGATAAGTTTGAATTATTGAGTGACAGGAGAGGAGGCACTCCAAGGGCCAATCAGCTTACAGCTGGGGCCTGTGCCCCTGTGGACCTGCCTCTGTATACAGCCCAGTCAGACAGCTTTGCTTTAGTGAGAATTGTCAGTCAGGCAAATGAACACAAAAAAAAAATAAACAGCGTGGATGAACTGAAGCATCAATCCCTTGCAGAATAACAAGATCCCCAGGTCAGTGAGAGCAAAACTCCAGTGGGTTCTTGGTTTCCAAGTGACCCCAAGCACTTACCCCTGGTAGGAGACTGTTAGACCAGCCACTTGTGCATTGCCACACTGCAGGAAGTACTGCAAGAGGAGAGTGAGGAATGAGCAGAGCGAGGTGCAGATGGACACCTTTGCAGCCCCCAAAATGCTCAGTTTGAATTTCTTCATGATAAAGCCGCCTGTGATCATCCCCAAGGCCACAGCAGGTAAATTCATAATGCCTGGCAGAAGGAAAGGATGGAAAGATATATTTTGCCTTGCATGTGCCATATGTTGACAATGCTTACATATAGAGATAATTCTCCATGAAGTCAATAACATTAAGGTGACAGATTAAATGTGTTATTCCTTAAAACTTCAAGGAACCAATTAGACAACTCACCAATCAAAAAAATGGCCCTTGAGGGTGCTTGACCATAAACTTGCTCCATGAATTTGGGTTTAAAGGTGATCATTCCTATGAAGCTATTGACTTGCACCACCGCCACCACCAAGAGCAAACAGAAGACACTATTGCTGAAGAGCCTCTTCAAAGAAGGCAGGAAGTCTGGGAGATGATGGAGACATATTCGTCTGGTGAGTGTTTACAGAGATATGAACAGTGATGCACCAAGCATGTGATGCACAAAACAATCCACTGTTTGGTCAGGTTTTCTTGGTCACTGTGTCAGGCTAAGGTTGTGTGAAGGCGACGTGTATGAAGAATGTGAAATCACAGACCTTTGGCCAGTTCTGATATGTGCACCAGGCATGGCTTCTCGTGGTCCGTATTGCTCTTCTCCTCTACAATAAGGCACTCCTGTTGGGCCTCGCTGTGCTCATCCTTGCCCTTGTCCTTGGTCTTCCATTCACCCTGCTTGGGGAGGGATCTAGGCAGGAACCAGAAGGGGATTCCAGCCAGAAGCATGACAGCCGCAGTAACCAGGAAACCCAGCCACCAGGCGCCCACCCAGCGGGAGTCCTTGTGATTGATGGACACGCTCTCTGCAAGCACAGACAACATGTAACTGGGCACAGGGCTTTACAAAACACGGCAACACATCGCCGCTCATCTTCCAGCCTTAAGCATGGGGTGTCACTCTTTTGTCCTCCTATTGATTGAGTTTTGGCTACGCTTCTCAGTACTGATGCTCCTATGATAACTTGGAATAAATACATACTTTCTGAAACTTTGGAATTTTATTCCAAAACAAACATACAAAACTAAAGATGCTCAACTTACTCAACATTTGACTGAATAATGACCACATAATAGCCCCATAAACAATATTAAGTAAAAAGTTATGCTGAAGCCAGAGGTGATTCTAGGGACTCTGGGGGCCCCTGGCAAAAAAATCCATGGGGCCCTCCAACTCCCCCTCCCCCAGGCATGTTAAAATTTGTTACCTTTATATTACTGTGAAATATAAATTTATAATATCAACAAACAGAATTTAATAAAGTAATGTAAAGCACTTCGAGACAATATAATGTTGTAAAAATGCACTGTACAAAATTGAACTGAATTGAATAAAGACAAATCCTTTATTTTAACTTTGTTGAAAAACAGAATACACAACTAAAGCGGATTTGTCGTTGTAATGTTCTATTTAATTGGCCGTCTTGGGGGGCCCCTCCTAGTGTGGGGCCCCAGGCAATTCCCTGCGCTACTTGTCCTGTTGTTACACCTCTGATTGAATATCACTATCTATTATTTTATACTAGAGCCCCTATTAATCACAGAGTATTTCAAGTAATCAATGTGAGACCCTCAAGGTCTCTATTTACAACATAAATCAAATTCTAGAAAACCTAATTTTCAAGTTGCCCTTGGATTGATGTAGTAACTTCCTAAGCAAAAGGAAGGAACAGACTAATATATGGATGCCAGGTGACAACCTTCATCCCCGACCTCAAATTTCATCTTTGAAATGGCCTGAAAACAAACAGCAGAGTAGGAAAGTAGACAAAAGAACCTGTGTTGTAATAATAAAATTACATTTAATTTAAATATAAAATTCCCAGTTTAACAGACTGAATAATGATCACATAATCACAATAATATAATATCAAACTTTTAAGGTTGGTTCAGACAGATGCTGGTGATATTACTGTGAAGTCATGGTTTTTTTTTATTTTTATGAAAAACTCTTCAAAATTGGACACATGGAGAAAGTTTGTTACCTAAATCCACAGTGCCGATGTCAACGTAAAGCTTGGCACAGAAAGAGCCCAGCATGAACCCAAACATAGGTCCCAGGATGCCGATGGTCTGCGCGCAGGCTGCAGAGAGGAGGCGAGAGATGCAACGTTCCACTTAAATTAAAGTGAACTTCGGTCACTTTTACTGTTTTGGTGGAATCGCTTTAGAAAGCAGAAGCCCAGCAAATAAACCACAGGAGCACAAAGTCTCTCAGTAGATCAGAGAACTTCCTAAGTTCAAAGGGAACCAGACAGAACACACACCCTTATTGTTCTTATCTTAGCATTTACGGACTTTTACATAGTTTATTTTGGCTCCGTATTTTTTCTTACAAATGTAAAAGGCGGCGTTTTCCTCGCGGGCAAAGTCGTCCAGGTAGGAGACTCCCAGCGGCACGACGGGCGTCTCTCCGATCCCACGCAGCATATTACCCAGGAACACATAAATCCACAGGGGGGAGCCAGACTCCCTATCGCACGCTGACGGGGGAAAAGCAACAGGAAAGACAGTGTGTGCTGCATCACTGAAATCAGTTATCATGCGGGGAGGGGGGAGGGGATTGTCTCTACGGATCATTTCTGCTGGTTACTCTCAACTTTATACATTTATTTCTCTGGGGTCTGCAATTCAGAAAACGACAAAAAAAAAATGACAGGGTATTTTAAAAATCTTGTGTTCTTGCTCCTTTTTTCTTTATTTTCCCATCCTTATTTCCTTTTTAATCATATGCGTATTTTTACTCAATTACAAACCTCAGTTGTGTGTTCACTGTTCGGTGTCTGTCACAATATATTCCCCAGACATATGTATGCCCTTGAGTACAAAGACCACAGGTCTTTACTCACTTATTGTTTACTTCCTGAACTCCTGGCTTGCCTCAATGAACTCTGTGTGTTTATTGCTTGGAATTTCCCATGATTAGTCAACTCAATATTTACAAAACTTTTGTAACGATGCGCCTACGACACTCACTGCTACGGGGTTGGCGCGTACCTGCTTTGGCCTCCGCTGAATCCTCTGCCTCAGTCTGACCGGCCATACATGGGAGGATCTTCTCAGTAGAATTGGACTCAAAAGAATGTGAAATAGTTGTTTCGTACTTATACCTGCGTACACCAAATAAAACGTTTTGAATATCAGAAGACATAAAACAATGAGGATGGAAACGATTTTATCGCATCTGCAATTGTGCTGGTAGACTGGTGCTTTGAGGTAGAGTACAGCGTAGAGTGGAACATTGGTGCCCAGTTGAACATGAGTCTTAACGTAAGTTATTGGTTTGAGGTGTAGTAGTGCGTGGGAAGGGTCATCATTTACCTGTCCTGGAAGAAATGAGGTAGAGCAGTTAAAAAGGATCCTAAGGCCATAATCAGACATCCGATGGCGATCAGCCGTGGACGGTGGAGTTTAGCACCAAAGTAGCTGACAAATGCAATAACCAGCAGATTACCTGAGTGCACAAGACCAGAGAGAGTGCAGAAGACTTAACACTGATAGTATTATCTTGGAAACACTAATTAGCACTAAATGGAAATGGATTTTTTTTTGCGTGAACCGAACAAAACCCTGGATTAAATGCGTCACTGAAAGACCAGCAACATTGTTTACCGACATTTGCTGACATGCAGGTAGACGACCGGCATGCTCACCTATCTCAAAGCTCCCATCAATCACGCCTATCAGCGAGCTAGGGATGTCGAAACGCCTCTCGATCTGGGTGATAGAGCTCTTCATGTAACTCCCCTGGAAGGCTTTGGCGAAGAAGACGAAGGACAGGGACACCAGGAACAGCTGGCGGGAGACATCACAGCCCGGAGCATTATCCGAGCGCTTAAGGTGCCAGTGAAATCAAATTCCCTAAAATACTGTTAGTGAAGAATTCAATCCTTATAATAACTCCTCCTCCTCCAGTTTATATCACAATATAGTGTAGCTACCCAGCATGCTTTGGAATTAATCGGTTTATTAGTTTTAAAGGTTATAAAAAGGTTTAGTTCTTTGGTAAATAAATGGTTAATTTTAAACAGTTTATATAAGAGTTCTAGGTCAGACTAAAGATAGTAAATTGTCCATTACAAAGGTCACTGTGAATTTGCGTTGTATTCAGATTAACAAGGTGAGCCCCATGTTGGGACGTGGGTGTCCTTCTTTGCTGTGTGCTTCATTGTTAAAAAGAGCATTGTTTAATTGAGTGTGTCCCTGAAAGCCTGAGTTTGAAGATACACTGAGATTTTGTACATTTGCATGTCACTCCCTTAACATTTACTAAAACTACACTCAATATTCTTTGCTAACAAATAAATGTACAGCATGTTAACCATTTGAGTACCTTTATTAACTAGAAAATGTCATATCTTTTATTCATCACGGTAACCTCCTCTAGCAGTTATAACAGCAGAGGCATTCTGTCTACAAGGGACATTAAATACTGTTGTTTTGTTTCATGGGATGAAACAGTTAACTAGTGCATTTAAAGTTAAAGGACAGCCTTGAATTTCACTCTGCCATCACCACACAACCAGTTAATAAGATGTCAGACATGCACTGGTACATACTCTTTCCATGTTATAAAGGAAACTTGTTTTCTCTTTCTCTCTTCTCTTACAGTTGTTCACTCAACTTTCCAAGAATAATAAATCTGCAGTTTATGAAAAAAATTAAAAAACTGAAGTTAAGAAGTGGCAAAAACCTTTGACTGGTATTTTATACAATATACAGTCAAAAGCCCATTTAATGGATATTATGTCACCGATGAGTCATTTTCGCACATCCAACAATATTCTCTTTAGCAGCTTGGGCACCTTACACTTTCATACTTCCATTACATTTCCTTTTCTGCATTTACTACCTTTCAGTAAGTGACGTGGGCTGCGTTTCTGCATATTTCCACAAACACGCTCCCTTGAAATGCTTCAGTAAATATGAACATCCCCACGGTCTGAAATCAGCAAACTACTCAAGCAACTCAAATACGTATTCAGTATCACCCAGATTTTGGCGACCTAAGAGAGACCAAATTAATGTGACACACTCTAGATCAGGGCTCACCAACCTTTTTGAAACTGAGAGCTACTTCACGGGTACTGAGCCATACGAAGGGCTACCAGTTTGATACACTCTTATTTGTTAAATAACAAATTTGCTCAGTACAATAATCATGTTTTAAATGCTTTTTTTTTAGATACTGTCATTTTCAAATCTAAATAAATGCAAATGTGATTAAAGAAGAATAGCAACAGGATAACATTAAATGTTAGACGCTGCTCACTGGTGAGTTGTGATATTTTTAATAACGGGTCCACGGGCACCATGTTGGTGACCCCTGGCCTAGAGAATAGAACTAAGATACGATGATACCAAACAACTTATGGTGGCCATGTGTGCCTTAGCAGCACCAGGGGGGCATGCAAAGAAGAAAGTTAATCATTAAAGGCCAATTTGATTAGTTTTGTGTCAAAGGGTATCCCCTGAGTGTTGTAAAAGCACAGAATTCCTCAGGTGATGATCAGCATTATCCCTGTGGGGCTTACCAATAGCACAGAGAGCATGGATGGTCGCAAACTACATCAATATGCAAACTGGATTATTTCCTTCTAGCTGGAGGGTTATACAACCAACAAGGATGACTCAAATTTCTGCACCCATAAGAAAATGCTTAGAGGTGAATGACTTAAAACTGTCAAGCACTGTTTGTAAAAGAGCAGTTTGAACCAACCTGCAGTACCAATACATCAGCTCTGTGTGTCTTGGAACAAACTATTCACCGTTTTAAAAATTAGGGTCTGACCAAATAGTAACTAAAATCTTACCCAAAAGCCACTGGAAGCTATACAAAGGGAAAAGTCTTTCAAACACACAACGTTCTACCATATCAGATGATTATATAACGTCAGTTCATTGGCAATAGGAACACGTATTAATAAAATGTATTGACAGTAATCGCGTCCAGACTAGGATGGCTTTTGCGTTCATTTTATTATCAATCCTCCATTTGTGAGGCATTCATGTTAGGTTATTAATAAAGAAGAATGCAATGGTGTCTGAGTTGGGATCTGATTACTGTCAGGCTAACAAAGGGTGAATCATCAGACCTTCACCAGCCCTTCCGATCACCACCTTATGCTGATACTCGAGCCACATTCTCTTATTCATATGGAATATTACCAGGAAATGCAATGGATTAAAAACTGGATTTAGTGTTAAAATGTCAAGCAAGAATCTTCATTGCATGATGTGTGACGTTAACATCGACATCACAAAATATGCACGTGCAGTTGTCACATCTGACCTGGCCCAGACTAACCCTATGGGGATTTGGGCACATGTCCAGTGGCACCACGACCTTGCGGGGCACCAAGCAGAACAAGCCCAAATAAGCCACTCCCCAGTCCCAGACCTTTAACAAGTTAATGTGATTTAATACCCAATCAGCTGTGTTTATTTCGGATGTGATGTCATGTGTGCTGCGTCCCTGAAAGCAGTGAAAACTCTAATCTGGCCCTGGCAAGCACTGTGACAGTCAGCTGGACTGAGATAAGGCTAGGCTGGTATCTAATTGTTCATACCATCATACAGCTTGGACGTAATGCGGTATATGATATTTTGACAGTTCTAGAAGAGCAAAGCTGTTCTGCAGTACAAAACCAGTATTTAGAAATCTTGGAGATAAAATTCAGCAAGTAGGAGGCGTCCCCCTCGATAAGCTTCAATGGATGGTGGTTATCAACACATTGCTCTAAAACATTTTTACTCTATCACATGAAACGATACTTAGCAACGTTGGCAAATTTTTATGGTTGTTCCTGTTCAAGATTAGCCCGTATATGTTTACAAAAATCAGTGTAAAGCTCGGAGGTCTGCATACGCTCTCTAAACCAATCATAATCATTTTCATCCTTATTGTTGGACTCACTCACAGACAGCGAGACGCGTTTGTGAGAAAATTAACAAGAATGAGGGAGGAGAAAAGTGAACAAGAATCGGTCGCCAAAGGGCATCATCCTGTAGCCGTACTTCATTTCCTTCAGCTTCCTTTGTGCATGTCAACTAAAACGTTTAATATGTTGAATGTAATTTGCAGTAGATACAATTTCTGTTTGACAACTAACCCTTAATGTAATGAGAAAGTGTGACGAAGAAACATTGCTGCATAGGATTATCCCAAGTGCGAGTGGATAACGGGTGAGTGAAAGGGGCTGACCTTGAGTTTTGAACAGCAAGAGTCGGGCGATTTGGTATCTGCCATCATGCTGATCAGCTGTAGTTACAATACAAAAATATCAAAAACATAACTGCAAAAAAAATATCCAAGTTGAATGCTGGACATAAAAGATCTTCACTTTCTTGTTAATCACTGTAAGCAAGCTACATTTAAGTTGCAAAATACAACAAAAACACATGATATAAACACGTTATATCTCATTAATGTAAAAGTTTACTTTAACTTCTGGCTCGTTAATTTTAATTTCAGAACATGACTGGTAAACACTCGTGCTCCGTTGTCTCTGAAAGTAACACCACCACCAGAGGTCCTCAATAAAGCACTAAACATGGTAAATTATGGTGCGGTAACAATGAGCAGAACCACAACCTTGTTCTGGAAGCTGCAGCTGCCAGCAGCTACATGGGAAGCACAAGATTTTACAGATAAATATAAATATCTTTAACAAAAGATTCTGGAAAATGACTGGATTTTACCTGAGCTCCAACAGACTCTGTTTCTAGTTGACGACTGAGTGATAGAGAGCTTCCAGAAGAGGCTTTGGTCTTGGCCTTATTTAAGGCACCGCAGAAAGTCAGCTCTAATCAGTGACCCACAGCTCAAGTTCACTCATTGCGTCAACAGCGGCTTACGCCAAATGGGAGATAAGGTGGTCCGAATGCGACAAGACCGACCAGCCTCAATGGAACCAGTCAACCTCATTCAGGTCGAACCTCTGGCTGAACACGTCCTGCTACGACATTTAAAACACACGTTCGCTGACCTGTAATGGAGATGAACTTCTGTAATTCCTTTCATTTCGCAAATCTATTCTACTGATCCTTGAAATGCAGTCAACTGTAAGACAAATGCATGATAGGAAGACCCAGATCTGATAACATACCTGATTGGTGGCGTGACAAGATTAATGAGAGCAGACACACATTTTCGGGGGGTTTTGATACTCAACAGTGGGGGGGAGAAAAACGATATCAAGGGGCAGACAACAGTGATCAAGGATTATTAATCGCTCTGGTAGCTGTTGAAAAACGTCCAATGGGAAAGAAGATGAGAAACTTAGCTGTCAACCACGAGTATTTAATGACAGGAGTGTGAAACACAATTCACATGTTACACCAAGTCATGGGAATCAAACATAGTTATGGTCAGATTTCTTGTTCAGAAGCCATAGCCTGCAACATATTTCTTAGTATACTGGATTAAAGAATACTTCACAATCCCTATACTGTACAAAAATGTGTAACAGCCATTTACAACAGAAACATCATCATTTCCAAAGGAAGGAATGAAAACTTAAATATGCAGAGCAATGGAGTGTCTCATTTTAAATAAAACAATTCAGTTATTCCCCCTAAAACATTTTTCTGCAAAATGTTCTTATGTCTACAATGTAACATCCTGGATATGGGGGGGGGAAGAATTAAAAAAGGAGGAATACGCTTCCAAGCATTTTCAATGAAAGAACCATAATACTCAAAAACATGCTTAAGAAACGAACAAACAAAAGTGATTCGGTGTTTTTCCCCCGTTTCCCTTTTTTAGCAAAATGCCCTTTGGTCTCTGTCACAACGACGAGCAAACAAGAAGAGAAAAGCTATAATTCTGATCAGGGTTTTCCCTCCCATTATAAAAAAGGTAACATTTCCTTTTAAAGTGCACACTACCAGGCCAAGTAAACACACCAAAAGCCCAAGCCTGGCTAAAAATCCATTTTCTGATGACTATTGTCAGAAATCGAAACAGCTTTTTGTCTGACCAGTGGCAGGCAAATTGTGTCACAATTGTGTCACAGGTGAGGTGGTGAAACACCACCGGCGACAAAAAAGGTCAGACCTGGATGAAAAAAATTCATTCAGCTTCAAACCAGGTACTTCAGGAAACTTCCATCGAAACAAACAAACAAACAAACAAAATAGACAAACATCACTTTAAACCTGTTAAGGAAATAATAAGCATAGAAGTAAAAATAATAAAGGTATAAAATTTTCATAAAGCAACAGCATAAGGATACAGATTTGTGTCCTACGCACCATGAGTGACACACTGCGGAGCCATCACGCCCAGTCACAGCACCTAGGTGTCATGGAAACGACCATGGCCATACTGCCCGCCCCCCCACTCTGGCAGGTATTGCGAAGGTGAGCCCATGGCTGCCTTCGCAGGCTTCTGAGCCCCGCGTTGTAAACCTCCTGGAGCGGCCGCCATGGTTACAGGCTGGTCCAAGATTCCGGGCCTAATCAGCCCTTGACCTTTCGCACGACGCGCCAAGTGATGCACTGCTCAGCCGCTGAAGGCATTTGAAACACCCACCAGCTGCTAAATTCAATAATCTGAACAACTCAGAGCAAACGAATAGAATAATATATCATACTGACAGTAACAGTTCTTGCTAAAATAATACTTAAACACTGGAAACACACGTTTTTGCTTAAAAAAAGCAGTGAAATGTTCAAATAAATATCAGGATTGCACAAGAAAAACGAGAAACCAAATCTGGGGATATGCCAGTCTGTTCTCCTAGATGTCTGGTCAGTGTCAGCAGGGCTCTTCGCTGCTCAGAGGAACTTGATCTCCTCTGATGAAGGACCCTCCGGATTCCTGTAGCTTCTTGTCAGGATTTGATTTTTCACTCCACATCATGATTTGATTTTCCACAACTACGAATGGGAAAAACACAAGTTTCAATTCAACTGATGATCTAGAGATACTTATACTGTGAAGTATACAGGCGCTCCTCTACTTACGAATGAGATACGTTCCGAATCGCCGTTCGTAACTTGAAATGTTTGCAAGTCGTTATTCAACATCATTTTAATGGTATACGCAAGTACTAAGAACTAGGATGCTGGGAGTTCGCACGCTACGCTGCTGTGCGGTGGGAGTAGCGGCCAGAGGTCGTACTGGGCGGAATTGGTGCGTAGAAAAAAGAAAATTGATGTTGCGGACAGGAAGCGGGAATCCAATGAAGACAATTTGGACTTACAGTCCTCTTCGTTCATATGTCTGAATGTTCATAAGTTAAAAGTTCGTAACTAGAGGAGTGTCTGTACATTACAGTTACGTTAAATGGACTTTTTCGATAGCAAGCGAATTTTTACTGCATAACTTAGTTGATAAATGACAAGCACTTGCTGGATGTAACAGACTATGGATTTGGGGGCAGCATGTAGCATGTAGCTCAGTGGGCTAAGCCTCTGTGCCTGTGATCCCATTTGAGGACAGCTTCATAAAATAGTCACATCCGTGGGCCCTTGAGCAAGTCCCTCAGCTTCAAGCTCCAAAGGGCACCAATGGCTGCCCTTCGCTGCCAAGCTTGCTCTCACCTACGTGTGTGTGTGTGCGTGTGTGTGTGTGTGTGTGTGTCACAAAGAGCAAGATGGGGTGGGTGAAAAGAGGATATCCCCACGGGGATCAGTAAAGCATCATCATAATTACTTCTATTGTGGGGACTTAAACTAAGAACTGGACAGACAGAAACTGGTGAAACACACCTTCAGGTTGAACCCCAGCAGGTCACTGATGACCCCAGATACGGCTGACAGGATCACCACTTGGGTGATGTTGTACAGCAGAGGGTTCATGGTGAGACCATACAGCCTAAAAGGCGTGTCCAGCTCCTGAGAAAAAAAAAAAAGTTACAAGATGACATCACTCAGCTGGCCAGTGTATGATGATGGCTCCTCCCCTGCATCAAAGTATGCGACTACAAACCTGTGAGTACAACCAGCGTTACTCCCACCGGCGTTACTCCCACCGGCGTTACTCCCACCGGCGTTACTCCCACCGGCGTTACTCCCACCGGCGTTACTCCCACCGGCGTTACTCCCACCGGCGTTACTCCCACCGGCGTTACTCCCACCGGCGTTACTCCCACCGGCGTTACTCCCACCGGCAATAGCAATAGCATAAAGCAATAAAGCTCTACCTTCAGCAACTTGGTGGCCAGCTTCAGAACATTGTTCACCAGGGTCAATTCCTCCTTCTTGTTAGGCTTCTTCTCCATCTTCAGGTACAGGTTTATCTGTAAGGAAGTACGAGAGCCGTCAGCCAGAGGCCGTCTGCCAGCACGACAGAGGCATGGCCTCCATACCCGGAGCTTGCCCCCTACCTGCTCCGTCAGGAGGGTGGAGGTGTTGCTGTACTTCTTGCTGGTCTCTGAGCCTAAGGTGACAAAGCGCAGCAGGAAGAGGGACAGGGAGATGCACCAGATCACCAGCTCCCAGTTGTAGTGACAGTCCAGGAAGGTCTTGTGGACTTGGAGCAACTGAGCAGGGTGACAGAATATAGACAAGGGAGAATGAAACAGGGTGAATCTCACTGCCTTTGTGCTTCACATCTCAATCTCCCTTAACAGAGATCATATGGAGTTTCCTTCGAAGGCCTTTCTACAACCTTACAGATGCCTCTCTTTGATCGATCTGGGACATTTACAGGTTATCTGCAGGGTGTGGCTCAGAGGGTTGGGATGCAGTGGCTGTGATCGGAAGGTTGCTGGTTCAAATCCCAGTGTTGGCAGAGTCATTTCACTGTTGGGCCCTTGAAAAAGGCCTTTAACTCCCAATTGCTAAAAGGACTGGTTGCATCCTCAACTGTTTGTTGCTTTGGCTAAAAGCGCCTGCTATATAAATGTGAAATCTGCTGTCCCTCAGCCTCGATCTGAGAGAGTCAAGTCATCTGCTACAGGTCACTGTGGGACAACATAAACAAAGAGGACGCGAAGGCAAGGTTCAGGGAGACCGGGCACCTACACGCCTGGTCTCCATTTCTCTTCTATGCCCGCCGGCAGCCTTTGCAGGAGAAGGTGCTCACCTGAGCGCAACAAATGAAGACCACAGAAAGCGTCAGCAGGAACGCCGAGGAAATGATTACATCCACAGAGCGCTGAGGGCCTCTTCTCTATGACATGTGAAGAAGATGGCGGGGGGGAAGGTGTGAGTAGACATGAATGAACATGGATCACTGAATTCCCTCCTAGTGGTGGGGTGCGGTGGGGGGGCTGATCTTCTTAGAGGCTAAACTGATACCAGTAGCAATGATACATCATGGTCCCATCAGATCCTCGCTCAAAGCTCATGCGCTCTATGCATTTTAAAAACGAAACGTTGCCGTTCATGGCCCGGTTTTTTGAAACGATGATGCGACCTGAGAAAAGGCACCTTTAGGTAGGAACGCAGCGAGAGCCACATTTTGATGTTCTGCACTTTCTTGAGACGAAAGTGGGGCACCTCGGACTTCCTGGCTCTCCTAGCCGATGTCAGGTGACCGAAGAGCTTCGCAAACAGGAGTCTCTGAGGTGGAAAGGTCACAAGCAGTCAGAGGCTTGTGGTGCTTTTCTTCAATTTACGACACATAACTTCCAGTCTTACACTGTAGGTTTGTAAGTCTGAAAGCAAAACCTTATTGCTGAATTCAATATCTTAAATTTACATTCTAATTCAGGTCAATCTAAATTTAAATGCACCTTCCCATTCCTGTGGTCCACTGCCCTCACTCACCTGCCTGTAAGTTCTCTCCGCCACGCTCAACAGGAAGAAGAAGATCCAGATGACACAGGCTCGCACCACGAAGCTGACAGTCACCATGACGATCACCGTCAACTCGCCACTGGAGCCGAAGGCGATGCAGAGCAGCTCGTTGGCTGAGAGTGCGGCCACCTGCTCCAGGTCCTTGTGCTGGAACAGCCTGAATGCGAACGGCGTGAAGGCCAGGATCGCCGACACCAGGTTCCCGAACACCTGGTATCCTATTCCAGGAGTGTAAAGATTCACCTACAAACCGGCCACACAGCAAACAAGTTCAAACCTTGTCGTGATGGTGAAGTACGAGCCGAGGTGATTTCACCTCACCTATTTCATCTAGAACATTTCACACATATTATTTATAGTTTCAGCCCTTTCTTGCTGTTCATAAACTTACTATGTACCATTTTAATACATTTAATTAAAAACATCTAGGTTTCAAACACTCCTTCCAGCGATAATGGTGTTCCTGCAACTGCTTCTGTGATTCAAAAACCTGTCCTTCTGGGTTAGTTCTGGATGTTCTCAATCTCCTCCCTGACGAACACTCACCCTGTTCATGATTATGCCGCTGATCTCCAGCACGGACATGTCGGCTTTTTTGCACTCGTTGCCCTCCCACACGATGGCGCTCACGCGTTCCAGGCCTGGACTGGGGCAGTGCAGCCAAGGGGCGTGGCCCTAGCGATGAAATGGCTTTTAGTTCATGCTGAAGCCACACAGGGCCAGTGGATGACATTACACCCATCTGACAGAATGCAGTCACAATGGGGAAATAAGCTATAGACAGATAAATAAAAAAGTCACATCGATTAGATAAAAGACAGAAACAATTCTCAGTAGTATACTTAAATTATAGGGAAAAAATCTCACTGTATGCAACTGTAATATGCCAACAGTATTGTACAAACACAAAAACCGATATGTATAGACTAAGGATGTCCTGATCCACTTTTCTGGTACTGTGATCTGATGCATTCGATATTCATCTGTCAGTTCCGATCCTTATTGGCATCGCCGTATTCTCTGCCTGAGGAAGCCTTGCCATTTTGCAGTATTCATCCTTAAGATGTTTCTGCAAAGGCCTAGTTAGATTCGCTGTGGTGGACAACGCTCTGTTGCTACCTCATCTCGAAAGCACGGTGCTGCAGACATCGCAGGCAGTTTAAAGAATTTCTGCACGGCTGACGCCTCGATAGTTTGAGCCACACGCCTCGGGCTTCCTGCAGCCCGTGACAGAACCTGACAATCTGCACAACTGACAAGTTACATGGACGTGGGAAATGAAACACATGGGCTGTAGTAGCCAATATCGATCAACTTAAAATCCATCCATCCAACCATCCATCTTCCAAACCGCTTATTCTACTGGGTCGCCGGGGGTCCGGAGCCTATCCCGGAATCAATGGGCACGAGGCAGGGAACAACCGAGGATGGGGGGCCAGCCCATCGCAGGGCACACTCACACACCATTCACTCACGTATGCACTCCTATGGGCAATTTAGCAAGTCCAATTAGCCTCAGCATGTTTTTGGACTGTGGGGGGAAACCGGAGTACCCGGAGGAAACCCCACGACGACATGGGGAGAACATGCAAACTCCACACACGTGTGACCTAGGCGGAGACTCGAACCCGGGTCCCAGAGGTGTGAGGCAACAGTGCTAACCACTGCACCACCACCCTCAACTTAAAATAAATAAATTAAGAAATCCACCGCGATTCTCCATATTGGCTCCTCGTATCACTGGTGCAGAGCGTAACAGTGCAAGATACGCAGCGCAGACTGACTTTGCGTAACGACATACGAACCATAAATGAATAAATAAATGAATAAAAGAAGAGAATGTGAAGTTACAGCCAACTGGGATATGACTGGCTGGCTGGGTTTTAGCAGTTTACTTAACTGCAGTGACTGGTGTTAGTAGAAGTAAAAGTGTGTTGTGTGAATACCATGAATGCAAGAACAACCCAGGTAAAATAGCACATGGCCAAGATGATGGCAGATACATGATAGCCTAAGGACAGTGCTGGGGTCCCACCTGGTGGAAGGGATCGTCCCGATACTCCCTCTTGTGGGCGGGGCCATCACGCTCGCTGTCGCTGCTGCAAGACGACCGGTATTCGGCACAGTGCAGAAAATCTTCCCACAGAACGTCTTCGGTTTCGGACTCGGGCCGGGCACTGCCGGAGTCCTGCCGGAGGCTGGAGCGTCGAGAGCTTCCGCTGGTGCCAGACCGCGCTGTTTCCTAAGTGGGGACGACGACGACACAATTACCTCATGCACCAAGAATCTTCGTCATAAAACAACAGCGAATTAGATGCAAATATCCCACGATGCATTACTCCATTACTAAGCACAGCAAGAGGCATCGCTAGCTCAAAGGCGGCAGGCATCACACTGAACGTATCCATGTCAGTCCGCTGATCCCCTACCTCTGTGCTGTACGGCTTCCTGCAATTCAGGGGCTTCCTGAAGCGCAGCGTCATGTCACCATTCACGAACTCGCCCCCCCGGCGGCCAGATCCACAGGGCGCCTCGGGGTCCTCCTCGCTGGAGGCCTCATCGGACACGTTCTCCATTACGTGGGGGCTAAGGGGCTTCTAAACACGTGTGGGGACATATGGGGAGGCCGTTAACAGCCAGCTGCTAGCTAAACATTTACACTGGTTCATGAGACTGCGGTCCCGTGACACCCACCTTTGGGGACGTAAAACGGGACGCAGCATTCCGGGACGACGAGGCCCGCCAGCTCGTCTCCTCAAAGCGCAGGAGGTCGCACGGGGTCACGTGTGTTTCCAGCCCTGATCCGGTCACCTCAGCACCCAGGGATGCATAGCCAGCAGTTTCCTTGTACTTGCCAACAGACATCTTGGATTTCTTGGCCCTGCAGAAGATACAGGAGGCCTACTTACAGAGGGACACGTGTCCCTCCGATGGACCCGAGAGAACCTGGGTGAGTAGCTTGGTGCTGAAAGGAGAAGCAGCTTACGCACCCTATACTGAAGAACTCACGCCAGAGCTCTCTCAGAACAGCACTCAGACTGCGGCTGCTCGTTGACGGTTGACCCTGTGGCGCCCCCTCCTGGCGGTTATCGGTACTGCTGGAGCCATCCCCCTCCCTATGCACCTCCAAGTGAGCAGCCTTCCTCAACTTCCTTTAGCCGGACAGATAAAGAGGGATCAGACACCAAACTGGGCCACCAGAATCACCTAGAAGGTCAACGAGGAGCTTTCAAGGTAGACTGAGCTGCGGACTCACCTCCTCCTCTTTCCACTATAGGGGGCGGGATTGGGCGTCCTGGTGGAGACGATCTGGCAGTGCACCGTGCCCAGCAGCAGCATGAGCAAAAGCGCGCCAAACACCTCCGTGACGGGCACACCATGTGCATGTCGGATGGAGAAGAAGAGGACGGCCGCCAGCACTACAGCCCGGAAAAGGAGGGGGCGAGAGACAACGGCTGAGACAAATATTTTAGTCCAAGTCATGTTGTGAACAGAGGGTGTCAGAGAAGTTGTTCTTGGTGTGGCAATCTGTCAACTGCAACCGTGAGGCAGCTCAGATACTGTGTGTGAGTCGTGCGGGGGGGGGTGGATTGTATATAAAGCCTGCAGGGTCCGCACCCCACAGAAGTACCTTTCAAGACGAAGGAGTTTAGAAACAGAGCTCATAATTCATCTAGAGGCCTGGGAAGCCTATCGCAGTCTGCAAGCGAAAAGCAGATTCGTTTCGACTGCTGCGAGGAAGGAGAGCGTGTGGCCCTTGGGAGGCTGCAGTCGCGAGCCAATCGGGCGCCTCTGACGGGAAGTGGGCGTAACCTTCCTGTGCAGGCCTGTGGCCTCGCTCTCACTCACCCTGAAGCAGGTACAGGAGCAACAGCAGCAGGAAGATGGTCCTGGAGGTCACCTGGATCCACCAGCGGAAGAAAAAGGGGAAGAAGACCACTCTGACGATGCCCTTCCGAGTCAGCGAGGTCCACGGGCTGTCGGGCTTGGCCTTCGCAAATGCGGAGCCTGTGGAGCAAGGGGCAGAGAGGAGCCATCCTGAGATCAGTACAAGAGCCTCCAAAATGGATGACAGGCAATGGGCCTCCTGTTTAAATGGCTCGGACAGATCCGAAATAAAATTGATTTGAAATGACAAAAAGTGACTAAATAACTTGGATCTGGCTATCTGGCAGGCAGTAACGGTAGACAGCAGCATCCTCCACATTTCCGCATGATACCACTAGATGGCATTGTGTGTCACACATTTTCACAGAAGTGGCATATTGTGAAACTTCACTGCAAGCAGATCTGTTTTTGAGAACTCGAGGCTTCCAATTGTAAGAGCCATAACTGCTGCTCCCTCTTCACACTTTCCAAGGGACAAGCGAGAAGCCCCACTCCTTACCCCTCACAAGGTCCACGTCGATGAGGTCCGGCTTCACATGACCCGTCCGCTTCGGCTTGTTCCGGAGACCCTGGGGAGAAACACGAACCACAGTTACCAAACTTGGTATCTGCTGAAATCATTTTCATGGAACACAAGAGGGCAGAGAAGAGCCTCTGGATGAGCCCAGAGGCGGCGGAGGAGCTGGGGCTTAATGGCAAATAAACACGGTCACCTTGATTTCTCTTTGTTCTACCGATTTCTCCCATATCTGCTGATCATAAGCGCCAATCTGTAAAAACAGGAGAGGCAAAAAGGGCATTAATAGGCATCTGCTTAGGCATTATTAGGTCACAGCAAAGTGATGAGAGGGATCGCAGGGCAGACTCACGCAAGGGTAAAACTACAGACACACTGGGGCTCATCTCACATTATTATCTGATACACTGAGTTAATAACTCCGCTGACCTTTCAGTAATATTTCCAGAACATTTAGAGTAACATTTCACATCCAGGTTCGGTGCACAAGACCAGCAAATGAGTTCAGGATCCCAAAACTCAGTTCCCTTTTGCTGAAAAATGTTTTATCACCACAAATATGGGTTGCGCAATGATTAGCGCTGTCGCCTCACACCTCTGGGACCTGGGTTCAAATCTCTGCTAGGGTTCCATGTCTGTGGGGTTTCATCTAGATACTTCGGTTTCCCCCCCCCAACATGCTGAGGCTGACTGGGATTACCAAAATAGCCCATAGGTGTGAGTGACTGGTATGTTAGTGTGCCCTGTGATGGGTTGGTGCCCCATCCTGGGTTGTTCCCAGTCTTTGCCTGTAGGCTCCAGAGTCCCCCACAACCCTGAATGGTACAAGTGGCTTCCGAAAATGGATGGATGGATGACATGTATTCAGATAATGCAGTGACATTCTTGTGCCATGGGTGCTTGGGGCAGATCAGACAAACAGCAGCAGCACAGGGTGCAGGTTGACGGCACTGGCTGTGCAGTGAGCTGAGGGCTTGAGGGGAGAAACGGTCCATGAAGTGGATGGAGAAACGCCCCCGTTTCCCAGAAGTGTGATGGGTTTCCTACAGAAAATCAATTTGACTGTTTAAGTTGAATTTTATTTTGACAACAACAAACTGCATGCCATTGCAGGGCTTTGGATAATGTACGGTGTTTTTTTGGCACTATATGGACATTATTTTCGCCTACGATTCAATAAGCAGATTAGTCGTCTGCCTAAGGATATTAATGAGTTGTGTATTGTGATGTCCAAAAGTTAGTAACCTGTATTAATTTGGCGTATCCTCATGCTTAATAAATTTGGATAGCGGAGCACGCCACATGCAACATCAGCGATAAGCACAGAAGTCGCAACGAAGGAAGGGACAGATCAGCAGCCACAATATCTTTTAAGGGAGGAAGTACTGTGGTTAAACAAGGTGAAAAGATGGTGGTGGTGTGGCGGTACTTTTTGCAGTTTAAATTCCGCCGTTTTTTTTCTAAATATGGTTTTCATTTTTATCTCATTACACAAATTATTTTCTTTCATTTGCTTATTCGTTTCAGTTTATGATAACACTGGTCCCAACAAGCCCAATGCGCACGAACGCACACGCCGGCACCATCAATCAACGTAGAACAAGCCCAGATTTTAGCCTAAACATTTGCACAATCACGTATTAAATGGAGATTCTAATATAGCAGGCATACAACTTTGTGGATTTTAATAATGAGTGCATTAGCAGCTACAAGGACATCTACATATACTAATAGTCATTTAATAAACATGAATAGGCAAGACGCTGGTTTTGCCTTTTCTGCCGATCTAGTTCTCTTCTGTTGCTCATGTATATCGCTAGTACTGCAGTGATCGGTCATGACTTTGCACAGTGTATAACCACCTTTCCCTTCTGTGATAATTTGTCCTCCCATGAATAAGTAGGAAAACATTTGTTATAATGGATTGAAGTGTTTTAGAAATCATAAAGGTAATTTTATTTAAATAATAAAAAAACCACGCGTCAATTTAAAATATTGACGTTGACGCATTTTCAGCGTCGAATTCGTCGACTACGTCAACGACTCGCGGCAGCCCCACACGCGATGAAGAGCCGTCAGAGCGGATGGCTTTACGGCTGAAGACCAGCTCTATGTGAACATGGCTGCTGTTCAGCATGTCCGGGATGATGCAGGGTTGCCCGTAAGCGCAGCTGTTGAGATTTCCATAATCAATTATCGCACACAGTCCTTTCCAGATGCGATGAGGGTTGCTGGGTGCTGATCTTGTGCCCATACTGCTTCTTAGCCGCTGTAACAGCAAGTTGCAGTGAGACCTGGCAGCAACAAAACTGTGGCCCTACCATGAAAGGAGTGAGAGAGGCCACGAGAGGGGAGGCGGCAATGGAGAGGGGCCCGTTTCCACGACGACAGCAGCTAGTCTGCTAGCGCCTTCCTACAACCGGTGGCCAACTGGGTCAGCGAGCTCAGGGTTACAACACTGGCCAGGCCACATGAGCCAGCAGGCTGCGGAAGTGGACAAAACAACCAGCACAGGATGCAGAGGGACGAGCAGGGATACTTCTGTCGTTTTCTAACACAGGTATGGAATAAGGATTAGAAGTGGACTGACAGGGAGCCGAGGAATTGGGCAGAAAAGACGCAGGTCCTCATGCAGCCCTTCGTGTCCCAGCTGTCAGCGTCAGCAAAGATACCCGCCAGCACCTCAAAACCCGACGCAACAAAATAATCCCTCCTGCCACAGCTCAAACCTGAAGGCCAAGACACGTTCAGGACCAAAGACAGACGGAAGAGGGCTTCTGATGCTACTTCAAGGGACAGAGAGCAGTCGAACCACGGGATGTCTGATTCCAGAGCTAAGCTCATTCAGAAGAGTGAGAGGGATCTACCTACCAGGCATCAGCACTGGGATGGAATTACCTTTCCCAAACGTAATCCACTATAAGGACTGAATCCTTTAAGGCTGAAGGGTTTATCCCAATCAAATCATGAGGAAATCCAAAGCTCCCAAGCCAGGAGTGGCCAATCTCATCCGCAAAGGGCCAGTGTACATGCAGGTTTTTGGGATAACCTTTAGACCGGCTGTTCAAACCCAAGTGTCAGGACTCTTCAGCTAATCAGTCCTCTAATTAATAATCTAAGCAGGGAGTTGCAGCTAAAACCCACATACACACACAGCGGCCCTTCCTGCATAAGATCGGCAACCCCCTGCCCTAACCTCTTTCACAGCCCCACAGATCTGGTTTATAGTGCAGCGACATGCGGCTTCCCTGGTGGCCAGAGTTTGCGTGACAGTTAGCCCTAGTCAGATCTACCCGTTCCTTCTGTGAGAAAGTGTGAGAAAGCAAGCGCTTTTAAACTGGAACCAGAGAGCATAGTCTAATGATTTTCCACACAGTGGCTGTTTTCCTTTTCCCTCGTAACCATCTGCCACCCCCCCCCCCCTTCCAGCTGGCAGGAAGGGGCGGGGTTTGGGTGGGGGCTTGACACTCACCTTCTTCTGGTACCACACCACAGCATCCCTGACCATAGCCGCCATCTACATGCCAGGTGGCACACGGGTCATCTTAAGCTGAAACAGAAGGAGATGGGCTTAGTCCTCTAGCCCTTCACTCTCATCATACTTAGTCAGGCCCGTCCACTGCTTGACATCATAAAGGATTGGGGGTGGGGCTAGAAGTGCCCTCCCGCATTCTCATTGGCTGAACACCACCATGTGCAAAGAGAACAGAAAGGAAACACGGACAGAACATTGTTAGAATCCCCACACAAACAAACTGGTTTGTAATTATATCTTTATGGTGTCTCTCCATTGATTTTATGGGGAAAACTCTAATCAACAGGACAATCTTAGCCCCCACCCAGCCCTAAGCTTACCCATAACTACTCAAACAAAATTAGACTTTTGGCATCTTCAATTTATTAAATGCATTCACAGAAATTTGTGGGGACCAGAAAAAAGGTCCCCGCAATATCTAAACAGGATTTTATTACATGGTGAGGAACATTTGGTCCCCACAATGTAATATAAACATAATTCTCTCTCTCTCTCTCTCTCACACACACACACACACACACACACACACACACACACACACACACACACACACACACACACAATCTGACTGCACCAACTGGGCAGCCCAGCTCCTCCTGGGGCCAAAACATCAGCATAACATGACAAAAATGGCTGGCAGTTATGGGAATTTCAGGGCCATTATATACAATGCATAACCTCTAACTGATGGTTTTGTTACCAGTACACACAGGAAGCCAGATGGGAGTGCAGTGATCACCAGGGCAGATAGCGAGTTCACCCAGTGCCCTGGATGTGGGGAGGCGTCAGCAGCTGCGTGTTTTCAAACCCCTGGCTGCTAAGTGTCACCAGCCACGTCACATGGTTTTATTGTTAATCATCCTTGACAATCCACCCTATTTCCACACGCGGACCCATAAATCTGGCGCACTGCGAGAGCGATGCAATGCCAGTGATCAGAGACGGAGGAACACGGTTTTCCTGAGTGAGACATTTTTCCCAGACCGGCTGTGTGCACCCAGCAGGAGACCAGAATGATAGTGATTCTATGATCAACTTCTTGGTGTCAATAACAGCCTCAAACAGGAGAATTTAACACGAAAACCTAAACGCAGAAAACCCTCCTTCTGACAAAACAGGCCAAGAAATAATGCACGCAAAACATACTGGAACAAATTAAAAGCGTTTGTTATGAATTGTGGAAGATTTGCCTACCCAAGAAGAACAGCAAAGTACCAATCGTGAAGTCCGGTTTTTAACCAGACTTTCACATGGAGTTACATCTCGTGGAGCCTCCTAAATCACCATCGCAAACCGGCTGGGGCATGCCTGCACCCTCTGGCCTATTTTGTGCCGTCATCGTTCCCGGTGAGGTCATGCAATACTGCGTCAAAAAGGCTGCCTGCACACTGATCACAAAGTTGTAAAACACACAAAGCCTGGCGCTAGACCCAGCTCCACACCCAGTACTTACTGTCTCACCAAACTCCAGAAGACCGGACACAATCTACAATGAGTGAAACGTTCCCATCCAACTTTCGACTGCCCATCGTCCTAAAGCCTCGAGCAGGCAATGCAAGCAACAAGGCAGGAGATTCTGCTGTTGTGCTGCCGCCACTGGAAGGTTAAGAGGACACTGTTGGGGAGAACCTGCAAGTACATGCAACAAGCTGTGGTTTCCTCTCGTGGCTCCTGTCGCTCCGTGTGACAAAAATACGCTTGTATATACATACAAGAACTTCCTGTGCCTGAGCTGTCGCTTGTGCAGTAGCCTGCTTTGGGTGTCAAAAGGATCACAGACATTAACAATACTGGTTTTGATGTTAGTCTATTATTATTTATGTAGCACGCATGCAGCAAAGAGGTTAGCGATGAACACATTTTTAAGCAAATGCTTCTCCAGCACTCAAACTTGCCTGAATGAAAGAGGGGGGGGGGGGGGGGGGGGGGAGCACCAGTATCTTGAAGAGATACAGCTGATTTAAGCAAGATAGTGAGACATCAGTACAATGCATGAATGTGCCATAAATGCTTCGATATGCCACAGAAAGTGGCTTCTAGTCTGTAATGGGGTAGGTGTGACAGAACGCCTGAAGGACAGGGGTGCCTCCACTTTAACTTCCATTCATGAAGTGCCTGGAAAAGCTGGTCATGTCACACATAAACGGTAACATCCCAGCAAGCCTGGACCCATTCCAGTTTGCATTCCTGTGCTACAGATCCACGAACACCTACATCGGAACAGATCGGTGTTTCACAATCTGGTCCTCAGGGACCCACAGATGCTCCACATTTTTGATCAACATGGACAAAATACGAGCAAAAACACGGACTGCCTGCAGGTCCCCGAGGATTGCAGTGGGAATACTGGAATAGGTTACCAACTACAGCTCAATTCCACTTTTATCAATTCCAGTTTTTTTTAGCAAATCCACCTGTGAAAGGGTGTTCAGCTTCCTAACAGTGAGAACCGGCAACAGTAGGTCATCCATATTAACCTTTAGCGCTGACGTTCCACAAGGCTGCCATCTCAGTCCGCTGCTGCATACCCAGACAGACCAACACCACTCACACCAACTCACCTAGAGCCTTGCAGGTCATGCCATGGATCTCCATAAAAACTGTGGAAAGTTGCAAGTTGTGGAAAAGGAGTTATTGTATTGCTATTCTGAACTGTCATATGTTTAAGCTTGCCAATGCATAATAGATCTAGCAGAAATTTATGCAAGATATACATAAGATCTGTCAGATGAAATCTGCTGAATTTCAATTTAATCTATGCTCCTGAATTTGTGTAGCTATTAAATGAACTTGAACAGGCCATCTTTCATGAGGGAGTGTGCAGACACCAGCTAAAGAAGAACATCATATGTCAGACATTTTTAAATATTTCCTCCCCAGATTTTACACAATTCTCTCCATCTTGGAAATGTTGTTCTCCTTCCAGTTATACAGCTCTATTGGACCACCTCGGCTCCTCTTTACTTCCACTTCAGTTTGGCAGCAGGACCTTGGTCAAGTCTTAGTGGATATTCAACTGGAACGCATTTACAAAACGGCATTTCCATCATTCTCTTGTAATAAAATCGTGGCATAAATTATAAATCCACACAGCGAATCTACTTAACCCAGGTCCATCTACACAAAATGTTCCCTAATGTATCCGCACTGTGTCAGTGGGAGGCAGTGCTTCATGTCCTTTGGAACTGTACCAGTCTGCGGCGGTTTTGGAATGCAATCTTTTTCTGAGAAAGTACTGAACATGACCTATGATGGGACTCCAGTAAAGTACCTCTTTGGAACAGACTTAGATGGCAAACTGGACTCTATTTCTTCTAAAAGACTTGGAAGGATCTCCTTTGGAACATCTGACACACAGTCAAAGACAAGAGACTTTCTTAAAACTATGGAAACCCTTTCACTTCTACTGTGAGTTACAGTAGATTAATATTCGATAACTGCCTACACCTCTACTGCTTTTTTAAAAAGTATATATTTCTATTTATTTATTTTATGTATGGGGAGTTGACAGAAAAGCAAATTAAAATATACGATTTGAAAAAAGTCAGAAGCTCTAGAGCCATGAAAATACCACTAGAGTAAAAAGGGTCATTTTGGGTTGAATTCTGACCCTTTATTTATCGAAAAGGGATTGTTATTTGCAACAAACTTTTTTTAAAGGTAAAAAAAAAAAAAAAAAAACAGGAACCATATTATGCATAAAAAACAAGGACTAACTGTTACCATTAGTGAGTTCAGAGTTCATTTTAATAACTCTGAATACTATTCACAGACTGTTGGGTGGACAGTTTTAAGATCAGTAACTCAACCACTTTAATTACTTCATTATCATAAAATTACTAAATCTTAATTACTAAAATTGACTAATTTTATATAACTTGTTAATGGAAATCATGACATGACCTGCGATGTTCTAGATGACTTGCCGTGGAACGACCCGGAAGTAAAACTAGCTGCATCCACCAGAAGGCTGGAGAGCTTTGGGATGGGACCCAAAATCTTAGTGAATTTCTATTTCTGCACCACTGGGAATATCCTGACTGGATCCACCGTGGTGTGGTTGGGTGACCGAGTGGCTCAGGACCTGAAACTACTCCAAAGGAGTGTCTTAACAACTTCGAAGATCATTGGCACAGATCTTGCACAGCTCCAGTCAATCTGCCTCTGCTGCTGCTAGAAGAGGCGTGAGTGTATCGGCATGCATGCCAGCCACCCGGTCCACGTCCTCATCACGCTCCTGCTCCCTGGGAAACACTACTGGCGTTTCTCCATCCGCTTATGTTTCTCCCCTAGAGCCATCAGCTCGCTACACAACCAGTGATTTGCAGCTGTTTGCCCCATAACCACAGTACTGCATAGTACTATACTATTAATGTACTATCTGCACTTTATTAATAAGTACTTTATTAACCTCAACTGACAAAACACTGCATCCACCCCCCGTGCACCGTGGCAAGAATTTCATTGCAAAAGTGACAATACATCTTAAAACAATCACTAAGCGGTATTTTAATCCCAGAACAAAACCAGACGTACTTTGCCTTATCGCTTGAACTGAAATGCTCGTCATGAATTATGTATGAGGACGAAACACGGTGGCTGACCACGGACCATAGCTAGGTCAGTGTCTAATACCGAGCGTGGCTAAAAGCGCCGGGAGAGGCACGGGGACACCGCTTAGCCTCCACGGGAAGACTGGGGCGACGAAGGGTAAAGCTCTTCGGATGGTGCCCTAAAGATGAGACAGCCCTTCTGGCCCCGAAACTCAGTGGACGTTTAATGGGGAATAAAAATCCGCACAACACAGAAGAATGACCTAATTTCCTCTTTTTGTTCATATGACAACAGCAGAGAAAGGCGCCAATTAAAGCGCCGTATTTCTATTCCCCCTGCAGACACAAGCCGGCGCTTTGTTTAAGGGGATTTCCCGGTCCGCTTTGCCGCTTATAGCTGCGGACACGAATTTCCGGGTGAACCGTGAAAACCAGGGCGCTGCAAGGCACGCTAGATGCAGGGGTCGGAGGAGGCTGCTGACTTCTGTACATGGGCAGAACAAAGAAAGTGATTCTCCGGAATTTAACACGCTTTAACAAAGTTGTCCATAGTGCACTGAGTAACTTTAAAATCGTTTCAGACGTGTGGAAAAAGTCAGGAGACAAGTGGTCGGGAATCACTCAGCCAGTGCCCAGACTTACGTGTCAGGGAAGGAAACCCGGAACTCTGTCCACCTTTGTGTGCTTAAAATACAAAAGATGTTAATCATATACAATCTGAAAAATGCGATGATCTTCGTTAGGTGATATAAAGGGATGGGTAACACGTGTATCACGTTGTCATCTGTCAAACGTAAACGCATGGAGCAGGAGAGGGGGCGGCCAAAGACAGGGAGAAAGAAGGAGACGAAGCCCAGACACAGCCCGTTATACCATCCTCCGAAATCCTAAGTACTGGCTGGAAGTACTTATCTAATCTGGTTTGTGTCAGATACGAATCACCCTTTTTTTCGTACATCACCAAAATCGTAGACGATGGCTCTTGCCCATGTGCCTAAGACAAGAATACGACCAAATACTAAAAAGAAGTACAACTAAAAAGTCGAGTCGTTACTTTTACAGCCGGGATGTTTGTGGTTAATCTGGTATAAAATCATGGGGGTCAAGCGGCGAAAATGGCACAAATTGAAGCATCACAACCAGAAACCGCAAGAGTTAAAATCTTGCACAACCAACGTAAATGAGATTATGCAGTAAATAAGTTTTCCTATAAAGCGACCTGCCACGAACGGAATACAAACGCACATTTCCTTTCCAGTATTCCCCTAAAAATCCAACAGTACCACACGTGTCCAAAAACCGACGGGGCACCCATCGGTCTATCGCAGCAGTATAGCCGAAGTCTCCTAATCGAACCGAAAATATCTGTAGCTTCATGCATCATCTTTTAATTTGGATTAATTCGACCTCCTCTTGCGCTTTATTGTTCTTCTGACTTATGGAAGCCACTTGCTTTGTGTGCATTTTTCGTCCTCTACTTTTCAAGCGTATATACGGCAGTGACAAGTTTGTAAGGCGACTAAGGAGGACATTAAAATAAAACAGCTATTCCTGTTTACGACTGCAGACAAAATAAATACACGTCAGCCTTCAGTGAAACTGCAAAACCCAGAATAAAACACTGCAAGAGTACAAATGGGTTTAATTAGGTTGGGAGAACTGAATGAAATTTCGGAAAGGATGCCAGCTCTCACCTCGAGGTCTTTTTAGTCGCAATGACTCGATGCCTACTTTCAGAGAAATCCTTGCGTCTTTATAATCCGACGACGACATATATGTACACAGTATATTCAGTACATTTTCTATAAATTTTAGAGCAATTATCTCTTTCCGACACAAGCCCAATCCGTTTACTGTATAAATAGAAGTTGTCGCTTTTTACCAATATATATAGTAAAAAGGCGCATTCTTTTTTAACTTGATTAATATACAGATCGCATGCGCGTTACGGATGGCAGCTCTGGAAAAATCGACAAGATGTAACCATGACAGGCCAAATCGATTTGAAAAGTTCTATAATTACAAACAATGCAATAATAATGATCTTACTGAAATATTTCGGGAAAATTGTTCAATAAGGAATAAGTATTTCACATGAACACGTATATTTTCCTTTCGAAACGATGCATCTGGATTTTAAAAACCGAATAAAATTTATTGCTTTTTTACGTATGTAATTACCAAGGCAAAAGAAAGACAGACATCCGATGACCTCTGCTGGACGACAAAACTGAATTAACTACATTACCATTGAAGGTTGACGTAAAATATTAATGAGAATTCATTCACCCGAGAATATGACAATTTTATCTATATTTTACGGTAAAAACTTTCGACCCGGAAGAAATACTTTCAGTATGTTTTGAAGGCTCTGGACCAGGACTGACAGTAATACGGTCCAATCGTTATTTAAAATAAGAACCAAAATATTACATACACGCCAATAACAATCACTAAACGGAGAAGGGGTGTAATTTGATTGGAATAACCATAAATATTTGGGTTCAGTAATAGAATTACTCCCATTCTAGCATAATAGGAAGATGTATGTACTCCATATTACATATACACGGAGTCAAATGCTGTTTCTGCTCTGAACTGCAAAGACGTTCACGTAAGTTCAACGTCTATAGAATATTGCTGACTATTCTATATAAAGTCTTGATGTAATCTGTTATGATGTATACATGTTTTATACTGCTTTGTAAAAATGTGGACTTCTGCGTTTGCGTTTAGTGTTGCGTGTCTTCGGAGGACTTTCCATCCAGCGAGTTTTTTTATAAACCTTTATTCCTTTAACTTAAATCGCTAGATGTCCTGCTGCATAGCTTGAAGCTTGAACTTCTTTAGCAAAGCAAGGAGTATAATTTAAGTTTTACTTTAAATGTATAAATGCATATATAACAGTCTAGGGAAATATGAAGCAAAAGTATGTACCCCGACACATAGAAACCGGGGCAGGGCGACAATCATGTTGTTTGTTGCTGAAATTGTCAATATATTTGTCAATTGTTTTTGAGGGCCTGATTTGTGTTGCAGGGGTGAAAGTGTTTCCCTGGCATATTTTCAATGAGTATGTCCTTAGCACAGAGAGTGCTACTGACCTGGATCTTCAGCCTCGTCTTCCTCATCATGCTGGTGCTGAAGCTCGATGAGAAGGTCAACTGGAACTGGTTTCTCATCTTTGTACCTGTATGGATCTTTGATGCCATACTCCTCCTCATACTGGCACTCAAGGTGGCAGGACGCTGTAAGCCAGGCAACGAGCCACGCGACGGCCCACAGGACCTACGTAGGAAGACCTGGTACCTGACAGCCATGCTGCTGAAGGTGGCCTTCTGCCTCACGCTGTGTGTACGGCTTGAACAGCTGGCAGAGATTAAGCTTTCGCTTGTCTGCATCCCACTCTGGGTCCTACTCCTGGGTGCCATGACTGAACTGGGGTACAACATCTTCCCTGAGCAGAGAGATTGATGTGCTTCCATCTGAATCGGGCCATCATCCTACTACAAAGACCTTGGTTCTCATATCAGCATGGAAAATCTCCTTTACTTCATTCACCTTCACTCTAAATAATTAATACCCTCTTCATGATAAGGTCATACTGTCACTTTTACCAAATCTGGAAACATGAAGAAATGTTGGGTTTTCATGCAGGGAACCTTAATGTAGCATTAAGTCATTTTTAAGCCTTAATTCTTTACTGAATACCAAGATACTGAGAAATTCAGCATAGCTACTGTTTTTGTATGGAATGCGCTGTTAATTTAAAACCTTTGTATTTATGAATTGTTGTCTGCCGTTCTTTTTCATGGCTGTCAGATAGTAACATTGTTGCATTTTTCATAGAAGGCACACTTTGAATCGTGCACAATATGGTGGTGTTGTGAATAAAGAGTAAAGAAAAGGCAATTTCCTCAGTCCATCATTCAGTTTCCCAAAACACACTTCACCATACTTTAAGCAATCGTCAGAGAATACTAAGCTTTCTACAACTGAATTGAGATCTGCACATTTGACGTGATTTCCTCAACACTGGCACAGATGCAGTGTGGCCAGAGCAGGTAACACCTGGACATACAGAGGCAAAGCTATTAAAGGATCTCTCTCATTTTCCCCTTAAGCTTCCCGTCTAGAGGTTGCCAAAATCCCGGCCTGCGCGGCTGTCACAGCCATAACCTCTCAAAGAGCTAGCCAGCCCCCAATGGTCTCAAATATTGTTCGATCTAGCTGCATGGAATGTGCAGATACCACTACATGGAGTGAGTGCAGTAAGCTGAATTTTCCCCTGAAGTCTTTCACCTCCGGCTGTTTTGGCTTGGACAAGAAAGGCAACTCAAGGTAACATTTACCATCTCTTAAGTCAATCACAATTAGCTCATCCCAATACCTGCAAAACATCTGGAATGAGTGATACTCACCTTATGGCTGCATCTTGGCAACACGTGTGTTCACTTCAGCCGGAAAAATCAGTTTGCAGTGCAGATCTGCACATCAAGCCTGCAATAACATACGTGACCCAGTACATCCCCATTGCTTCAGTTCCAGTCCTCTCCTGGCCCTCACTGGCTAGCAGTCCTTAATATTGCAGGTATTTTTGTGGCCACATTCCCCTGTACGTGTAACGTTCAGTCCGATTAGGCTAGAAGAGTAGCATGCTTATAAACAGGGCTGGAGGT
Organism: Brienomyrus brachyistius; assembly: GCF_023856365.1. Classification (NCBI taxonomy): domain Eukaryota; kingdom Metazoa; phylum Chordata; class Actinopteri; order Osteoglossiformes; family Mormyridae; genus Brienomyrus; species Brienomyrus brachyistius. The sequence goes on from NC_064533.1 coordinate 12,040,374, forward strand.
GTCATGGGATGCATGTGGATGCCATCCCCCAGTGGGAATAAAATTACAAAAACTATCCCCCATTTAGATATACCACCACCCCTCTTAATCTTTCTGTGTAACTATCATTCACATAAAGGTAAACCTACAAACGATATCATGAGACTGTCCAGATCCGAAATGCGCTATAGTCAGCAATCTGCTTGGACAATTTTATCACTGGGACCCCACCCCACTAGACAAATTTTAACATGGCAAAGATGTGACTCCCACCATCCCTTTTGAAATATTTTTATAACTCGACCACCAGTTATAAACAGATACTCAGTATCTATTCAGAAAAGTATCCATTGCTGGAGCACCTCTTCCTGACAAATGCATGCAGCTGTTACGTAAACTGCATCCATTTGCTGCATCTTAATATCAACAGATGATCCTCCCTGTCCCTCAGCGACAGGCATCCCCGCAGTCAGAGTGCTAAAGCACAGCAAGCTTCATACCTCAGAGCACAGAAGGGACTCAATCTGTGCATTCTAATAGACCAGTGTTTCCCAATTCGGTCCTCATGGATCCACAGCCAAATTTAGTGCCGTCACACTAAATCTTACATGTTTTTGCTCCCTCCTGCCAGGAGTTTGGAGAGAGCAAAAATGTGGACTGGCTGTGGGTCCATGAGGACTAGACTGGGAAACACTTTAAAGGCCTTCTGACAGAGTACCAGGCTGCTATGTACTCCAGCATACTGTGCAAGAGCAATCATATTACTGCCTCTACGTTTTCTTTAGGGTGAATCTTAGGCTCTAAACAGGTTTGTTTTATAGACGTTAAAAATATACCTGAGCAGGAGATGTGGACATACTGTCAACAGAGTTTTATAATCTTCTTTCAAAATATGAGTTATGTTTGAAATAATAAAATATTATTTGAAAATCGTACAATAATAGTGTATTGTTTATACAAAGTAACTGATCAGCCTTTTTGCAAGCTACCCATTTCTGAATCTCATGCACTGGAAAGCTTCACAAAACCTTTGAAATGGATGCAGGAAAATCCTCTTTTGTAAACATGTACACAGAAGTCGGGCGGCACTGCACTGAACACCACCAACCCAGTAAAGCGAACCTTTATTATGAGGCTCCCATTGATGTAGAAATCACACTACAAGTTTTGTCTTTTTGTTTTTTAAAAAGTTATTTACACTACAGTGCTGACATTTAAAATGAGAACAAAAAATATAAATAAGCTCTATGGAAAAAGGCTGTAGTCATTAAAAGAATTCTGTCTCTTACAAAAAATATACTGTATGTGTTCATGTCAGCTCTAGTCTATGTATAATCTCCAACTTAAAAATATATTATCTGAGGACCGGTTGATTTCCATCCTGGTATGTAACAGTGTGGCTGGCCCTTAGTGCTCGGAGCATTCACAGTTACAGACAGGCACTGAGGAATGTAAGAAGCTACATTTGCCGTGTATTCGTTCGACAGATAGGAGCACGGGCCGAACCTGTGCCCTGTGGGGGGGTTCACATGGTCCATACGGCATTTTCATACCTCGGGGTTTTCTGTGTGGTTTTCTTGTCTGTTTGTTCTTTTCTGATTGTTAAAACAAAACAGTGAGGGAAATTAGCGATTTAAAAATGCTATGTACAAATCAGTATAAAAAGTCTTTCGGCTGCTCGTGCAGCGGATGTTTGGGGAGGCGGGACTCAGAAGGCTTTGGGTACAATGTGTCCTCAGGCGCCTCAGCGAGGGCCGGGGTGGGCCACGTCCTGCCCTCTGTAGGGCCTGTGGGAGGACAGTGCCAGTGGTACTGGTAGTGTGGTTCTGGCCTATTCTCGGGCCCCAAAGATGTCCGCGTTGGAAGCCCATCAGGAGCAAAGTCTATTGGCTCCGTTTTGACGCTGGGAAGCGGTTGCCTATCGTCTCTAGAGGACTCCTGCTTGGTGCTGGCTGCCTCAATCCCATCCTCGGCCCCTTCCGTCCCCTCTGTCTCAGCCTCCTGATGGTACTGTTTCAAGCGCACGTGCCAGGCCAGGCTGCAGACGGCTGACACAGTCTTGAACTGGTGCACCACATTGCGCGGGATGTAGTAGATGTCGTTGTCGTAGAGCTGGACGCGCGCATAGCGAATGCCTTCTCGCCGCAGCTGGTTTAGCTTGGCATCATCCACCCACTGCACACACTGCAGGAGACAGGGAGACAGTTTTGGCAAAAGTCATATATATACACAAACACACAGAGTTTTTTTTTTTTTTATCGCAGGGTGGTTGAACATTACAATCCATCAGCATCATTTAGGATGTCTTCTGATGCACTCCTGTGTGGGAATACTGCAAACAAAGATTGCGGGACGTGGTTCATGGGACGTCTTCCTTTTGCTGCTCTTACAGGTACAGTTCTGGTTCTCGACCATCAGGTGGCAGCACAGAGCTGGGCTCACCTGTGACAGTGGAGGCTCATACAAGTCCAGCTGTAGCCTCTGCACCACATCCAGGAAATCCCCCGCATGGAAGCAGATCACGTCTTTGGTTATCCGAGGGGTGTCCACACTGTGTAGGGCAAGCAAAGTACACAAAATAGTTGCTTTCCTCATGCATTTTCATGAAATACCACACTTGCACTTTACATAGAAAGACTTTACACTGACTGACCCTTGCAGCAAGTGGTAATTAATTATAAATTGAATTAAGTCATCCTTATACAAAAACAAGTGCAGATACAATAACTGTGTTATACCACTACTTGGCCCAGATGCTAATAAGTGGTGCTGAGATTTGCAAGTAATAGAGAGAGTTGGATGCATGGAGCATTTCTATATGACATCACTTGGATGTGCAAACAAACACAAATTAATTTGCACAGGTTAGGCGTGTGCATGAGCTGCAGACCCACCTCTCCCCGCAGCACACAGCCTTCAGCATGCCTACAGCTGCAGTCGTTCGTCGATCGAACCCCTGGCCGATGTGGTCAGCGTGAGCCCGTGTTCGGTCTTCAAAGAGCATCTCACGTGGCTCACTGGCCCGAGGTAGGTACTGGAGGTTCTTTATTTCATTGGTCGACCTGAGGAGCAGCGATATACTTCACACAAGCTGCCACTGAACCTTTGGGGGAGGGGGGATAGCTTAACAGAGGTTAGTGCTACTGGTTAAAATGTGAGTTCAAAGATCCCCACAGTTAGGAAGTGTGCCATCAGTTTCTAACTGATTCCAAAAAGCATTACAGTACCTACACCCAACTAGGCCCTTAAGCTGACCATTAAGAGGAGAGACCACACCTTGCGTCTTTTGACAATGTGTTAAATTCCAGCATCCTCCCTTACTTGAAATTAGGGCCATCAGTGTGTTTAATGGAAAATGACAGATGTTTACCTAAAAATGGTTTCAGTGCCCATCACTCAGAAGATAACTGGGACCTGTTTCTTACCTTTTCCTCTTGAAAGGGGACTTTGGCATGTCGGCCACGGGGATCATTTGCTCTCCCGGGCGCACCCACATGATGGGGCCGTCGTCGCTATCCGTGGGGCTGTGCAGCTTCAGGCTGGATAAACTGCCCCAAGGCAGTGTGAGCTGGACACATGGTAGGAAGGGGTCAGTGTCAGTCAATGCCAAGTGTTACTGCATTCATTGACAAACCAGGGGTTAGGGTCTGTACACAAACATATAAGCAAAATAGTTTTTTATACACGGGAGGTCATCCTAGAGTTCTGCTTCTTTCTGTCTGACAAGGTGGCTGCATTTCGAGTTATAGCAGTTATAAACTGTTTTGCCTGTTTTATTTCTGTCATCGGTGGAGGTGTTACGTCAAACTTTTGCGCGTTTATATTTTTGGCAGTCACTTGAGTCACACAGATTTTGCAACTTGGGGGACCGACCTCATTACATTCCAGCGCAAGTAAGTTCCAACGTAAAATATTCACCCAAGAACAGCTGCTATCCAAGTCTGGCATATGTGATTCCAGTAGAGACTCATTTGCTTCCACAGCACAGTACTGGCTTCTTGCTCATCTAGAAGCATTATCCAAAACTGACTTAACCCCCTGCTGTAGGGACTTACTTTTAAGAAGGGCGATTCCTCGAGCATGTTAAGGAACTCTGGGAAGAAATCACCTGCCTCTTCATCCACAGCACCCACCAGGCTGATCTGCCGCATGGCACCAGCTCGGTATGTCCCATGGGAGTAGGTCCTCTTCACCTGGAAGGAGTCAAAACTGTCAAGTGAATGCTATCATTTCCCTGATGATGTGAGGCCCACGCCATTAAAACACTGTGGAAGCTTTAACACTACTGTTAAAGTTCCTTGTTCCACCCTAACAACTAGCTTGGATGCCCTTAGATACAAGTACTCCCAAAAATAAATCTCTCCCTTACAGCCTGCTGGGTTCCCCCAAAAACTGTGGGGAACCTCAGATTCGTCCCAATATTTCCAAGATTGCACCAACTGTGCCACTGCTGACCATAATCGAAGTCAACTCCTTGTCAAATCCACACAAGGTAATTGATTAATTGATGGCATAAACCTTGCAGTCATACCATCTAACATTGTCAGCTCCTCCCGATCTTCAGATAAAAAGACGTGTAAGAAATCCTTGCTTCGGTGTTCAGATATAACTTATCAGCCACAACTGCCAGAAGAAACATACCTGATTTATTCCATCATAGTATGTCATCATAGCTGTAGAGTCTATTAGTACCACGTCAATTGAAATGTTACCCTTGACAAAGTTCTTGCATCCTAACAGTCCTATTACACACTGCTTATAAGAGCGTCTTAAGGGCAAAATACTGTCGCACAGGAAGACCACACGGGCCACATCTAAGGAAGCCAAACAACCAAATTCCTATGCGTTTTAGGTTTTCCACAGCAAAACAGTTATAATCCTTTTATATCCAAAGTCACCAACTATTATTTCCATTTTCCTAAATAATCCATCCATCCATCCATCCATCCATCCATCCATCCATCTTAGGCAGAAGGAAGGGAACAACCCAGGATGGGGCGCCAACTCAACGCAGTTCCTAAATAATATTTAACACATTTACTTTTCTGTGGTATTACGGTGAAAAGCGTGATTTCAAGTTCTAATAATACTGCTTATAAAATATGAAATATAAATGAAGGTGTTGTAGAAAGCAGCTTGTTTAGACAGCAGCCATGCTGGCTTGTCAACATTACTCTTAAAAAACACATATCAATTTCATCTCTATTTTGAGCCGCTCCGTAAACAGGATTTTTTTGTATGATACTTTAAAGAGAACTATCCATTTTTATTTTGTTCCTTTCAGGATATGCTACAGCTTAACCCATATATTTCAAAATATTTATCTTTAGTGCACTTTAAAGTGTTCAGTAGCACTTAACATTTTGTTGGGGGAACAGTGAAAACGGTGAAAGAACGCCAGTGTTGCAGTTCCAGGGTTACGATCACAAAAGGCACAGAATCGGGACACATATATACATTTATATACATGTACATATATATGCCCTCTGTAGGGCCTTTTATATATATATAAAATACTGGCACACTTCATTAGTACAGCCCTACATTCGTTGGGACGCAGAGCAAAAGCACAGTGCTGTGCTGCCAAATAACAGCATGATGTTCTGTCAGGCTTATCCAATGACTGATTAGCTCATTGGTCACCAGGCTGCTCATTTCTGGACCAGCATATTCCCATTTTCTCAGTCAGGAAAAAAGGCAGAAAAAGGAGGAATGCTTTGGTGGCTCAAAATAAAACCATCACATTTTACAATACTCCAATATTCCAAAACACTAAAAGCAAAGTGGCAGCATTAGATTTATGACGTCAAAGAAAACCTAGTTACTGTGATTGCCTGGTGATATTTATACTGCGGCTTTGCTGGATGCATTGTGCTATTGCAGTAGGGCTTTGTATATGAACAGCACAGCCTGCAGTTTCCTTCAGATTGAAGACTCGTAAACAATGAGGCCGGAAAGCAAGAGTAAAGTCCTGAGATTAAGAAACACAGGAAAAAAACTACTACATACTCATACGTTTCTAACCCTGCCACCATGATATTCATAATAAGCAGCAAAACCATCTTGCAATAAATGCTATGCTGCCCCCACTGCTCACTATACTGTGCATTTATTTTCACATAATTAAACATTTCTATCAATTCAAAAAGCTTTAGAGTTCTACTGTGCAATATAAGAAGCTCTGAAAGATTTCAATTAAATACCATCATCAGAAAGTGTCGCTGGTAGGCAATTAAAAGAATGGTGTTTGGGGGAATCGCTATGCATGTAGCTACCTTCTTTAAATGACAATGTCTTTTTTAATCCTACCTTAATTTGTATTACAATGCAATAAAAATTCAGTCCATTGTACCAATTTCAAACCTTATCTCACCGCTTCCTTCCAGCTGAGCTTATATAAATATTGCATGAAATGCTAAGAATTTCAGCAATCAGTGTTTACCAGATGAAACCAAACTGTTGCCTGAAGTCATTTTACTGTGTTAACCTGTTAGATAATTGTAATGAAAAATAATTGCAGCTATTTAATTTTCCTCCTTTTAATAATGATTTCCAAAGCAGCAGCACTTTGAGTTTAGATACATGAAAAGATTGCAAAGAAATTGCCAATATATTTAATTTCCCAAATAAAAAAATATATCTTTTTAGCAGGATTATAAGCTTTTTGGTGGTTGGTCATTGATGCATGATTCCATTCGGAATACACAATATGTGTTGGAGGTGGTGGGCAAAGAATGAATATTTACTGCTGAGTAGGGCTAGAAAATATGACGACGACATCTGTAATTGATGACAGCAGACAAGCAAGCAGGTCAATATCTGACATTAACAGCTCGGCGATTATTATCTTTGTTGTAGAAGTAGGCTTAGGATATAGACAAAGCGAAGTAACAGAATGATTTTTGATTTGACCATCATTTCAGCCTTCTAGCCCCAAGTTTCCTGCATTTTTTTAAAGAAAGCATTGGCTTTTATAGTGCAGTGTTTCACAATGATTGCCCATTGCAGTAATACTGTGTTCACTATTCTTATACGTTTGGAAATTCAATTACATCACTTAAATTTCTATCTTCCAATCAGCAGCCAGAATGTGTACCAATTTCGAGCTTCCCAACATATGTGAATGGTCAAACAAGACAGGTGCCTACCAGTCAATTCCCGTTCAAGATAAGGAAATTGCTGAAAGATAATCTAGCTTCGAATCCCTTCTATGCAGCTCCTTTCATTAATAGGAGAGAGCGGCCATCACAGACTATAACCTAAACTTTAGAGAGAGAAATATAATTATAAAGAACCATTAACCATTTGTAAATGGCTTTTAATTAGTTTTGTGGTGGGCAGACCATTGGGTACCATGAAATAAAATTCAGCGGCCTGTATTTATTCTTGAAAATATAAATCTTGTCACATATTTTCAGACATTTCCAAACCCCCCTAAGAAGACATAGGAGGAGGAAAAGTATATTAATACTTTATATTAATGGAACAAACAAACAAGTTCTTTTGAGAGGTCTTGAAAAACGTTTGATTTAAGCAAGAGATTATGGAGGACAATGTGTACTATTTATTTTTCAGATAATGTATTTTTTATAAAGTATTTATTAATAATTACAGGGCAGGTGGATTGATCCTTCCATTTCCCAAGCATTGGGGCCCCTTCCCCTTTCCCCTCATTATAAATCGCCCAGCCTGTTAATGTTACTATAGGAAGCAGGACAGGAACTACTAACACCCAACTACCAGAATCGATTCTCAAAATGAAAATATTCATATGGAAAGAACTGATATTTCAGAATCGATCTGCACATCTGTAACCCAAAAATTTCTTGAAGCACAAATACCAGGAAGGTAATCCAGAGAGCAAGTTCAGATTTAAGCCTCAACTCTGACACAGCAGAAAAGTTACATTTATATTCAAAATTTAGTAATACATCTTAACAAATGCAAACACCACCCCTTGGTTTTCCAGATTTCATTATGGGCAAATTTTAATTAGCATTTGAATGTTCACGTATGAGCTTCACATTCAATTGCTGTCATTTACATACTCTAACTAGTGATGAATGGACCCGATATAGTGATTAATAAATACAAAGACTGATTTTTTATTATTATTTTTTTTTTTACATTTTAAATAGGAACACCTAAATAATTATAGGGATAAGATATCAAAAAGTGACTACTGATCCTGAGTGCTTCTTGATAATATCATTTAACTGATATTTTAAAAATAAATGTAGATACGTTTTTCATGCATCGGCCAGCACCACTGCAGAATACATTTCCTTAGGCTGGCTTTTATCCTAACATTGAAAGTCAAGCGTGTCCTTTCCTACAGTGTTATGTTAAATGCTCCGCCCACACGTGGACGTTGCATGAGCACAACACACATGCTTCTGCTGCAAGCACCACAACCATTTCACAAATGCAGACAAAAGACAAACCTCCTCAAAGGCATGCTACAGCCACAGACATTCCAGCAAAGAAGAGGGGCTACGCTCACGGGGAGATTCCAGACACGCCCTCCATACTGGTGGCCTCATCTTTATAATCGGCCATTTTCCGGCAGAAGGAAGGTGAAATTGCAGCACTCCCCACCCCTGTGAGAAACCAGAGCTGCCGCTGGTAAATGGTCAGACTTCACCCATGTGTGTCAGATTAATCCCCCCCCCCCCCCTTTCTTTTTTGGAGTGTCGGCACTGAACACACAACACATGTAGCTCCACACTTTATTTAAGACCTAGTAAACTTACACTAGCACAAATACAAAAATGAATGAATGTGAGCTATTCTTTATTGAGTGGAGGACCAGAGATGAGCTGGGAAAAGGAATTCAGTCAGGAGAACAGCCCCTGTGTTCAAACTCCAGTCGCACACGAAAGGTCAGACTACTGTGTTGCACTGCAGCGATCCCTACTGCTAATCTGCCAGCTGACTCAGACGCAGGAACCTGCGGTGTCACTCAAGGCCTGGCACAGTTCATAGTTCACGCAGACAGCAGTTACTTGTGGTCACTGATATAATTAGCACTCCATCTAGAATTCAGGGAGGCACCTTTGGTTTGCTGAGTGAACATCCACAGCTGAGTGCTAAAAAAATAAAATAAAAAATAATAATAATAATAAAAAAAAAAAATAAAAAAAAAATAAAAACTTTAAAAATCTTCCCCAGTAAGCTTGCAGATGAAGCAACTTGTTTCATTTTCTTTTCGATTTTTGTGCTGCTGTGGCAGGCAGTTCTGCACATCTGCAGGACCCCTTCCGAAGCAGGCAAGATTTTTAGGGGAGTCTTTGTCCTTCAACACAGGAAAAAAAAAACGTTCTGAGGTCACCAATTTCAGCTGTTCTTTAAATCACGTTTGCTTGACAGTTTTTGAAGTTGTTCGTTTCATCCGTGTCTTGGGAATGAAACAGCCAATTTATGGGAAGGTTGCAAGTTTTATAGCTTTTATTTTTACAAGGACTTTACAGTTTAATTGAAAACACCAGACATACCACACGAAATCAGTTTCTCTCTTGAACTCCCAAGGTCAAAATGAAATACCACTAATAAATACTACCATAAAGTTGAAATACAAACGTTAAAAAAAGGATGTAGCATTTCATGTGATTAACCGCATACTGACACTGTATGTAAAGTGTCTAAGACTGAAGGGTGCATGTATAACCTTGGCCTGCTAGCCACTGAACACCATGCAAGATGCATTTTGTATAGGCACAGGAATCTGTTGAACTCACTTTACCGTGACAACCATAACTGTGTTAAACCTGTGTGTATGAGGACACTGTGCAGGTCCAACAATATTTAAGTGCATGTGCTGAATGTAAACACAAGTGCAGGGCTCTCACAGACAGGATACTTTTGCTTTTGCATTCACTGTGTATATATTTCCTTTTCAAAGTGTCCCCACCAAGTGCTGCCCTCTCCAAGCCCCCAGCCATCCATAGGCCAGCCTCAAGGGAAACGGTCTGTGTGCCTATCATCCTGGCCCAGAGCCGTTCATCAGCCCCCCTCCTGTTCTATTGCCCTGAGGTGCAGGGCAGCCTGCAAAACAGATGCCCAGATGATACGCCTCCTTTCCTCAGTGTGGCCAGCTGCCAATGCTGCAAATTAAACCCCGGAGAGGTTTGGTTAAGTCCCATGATAAGCATAGTAGGCAGCTGGGAAGGGACAAGCTAATCACTCCAATAAGCAGCACTGCATACCCTCTGCTCAAAATTGGCCACTCTGCTCACAGCTTCAATTCTGTTGCAACACACAGGTATGCAGAAGTGCTGTCATCTAGAGGTTAGTGTTGGAGTCTGGAAATGGCCAACAATACACAGTAAGTACGAACAGCAAGGTTAATGTTGAAACAGGCAAAAGGACTATGATGATGACAACTTGACAAAAGTGATGGAAACAATATTAGGAGAGCAAAAGCATAACATGGTGCTTCCTGTTGTTATGGTGTCTAGCGGTGGGTAATATGACCGAAATGTTATGTCACAATTTTTTTGGTTCAAATCACGATGCACAATATAGACCTTTTCTTGTAATGCATGGAGTAATGTTGATTAACCATTTTAAAAAGATCAAATAGTTTTTAGTTGAAGATCTGGCCACTAAATTTAGATCCACTGAGACAGATAATTGACAAAGAAATGAGACACAACGACAGCGCTGAGATGTCATGCGGGCTGAAATTGCTTTGTTTCATATCGATCTGTTTTTGTTATAGTACAGTTGCAGCCTCCCCACAGGCAGGCATCGAGTTATAGGTGCTTGCTAGTCTGTTTGGTTGTTATAAAAATTGTGTTCAGTAGCGCAGTTGTAACTGGCCATTCACTGGGAGCTCAGCTTAGCTGCACTTATGCTTAGAGAACTCCTTCAAATCATGCATGTTTGTAATGTGCTTCTTGCCTTACATTTGCTTTGCATACGTCTCTTTGGACAAAAGCCCCTGCTAAATAAACACAATTTTTATGACACCTACAAAAAGTGCACCGTGAATAGAACTGTAACTGGTTACAATAAAATACCGCCCTATTGCCCATCATTGATGGGGCCACTCCAAAGTGTAAGGAGTGAATTTTGCATGAAGCCCAGAATGCAAGGTGCCCCGTCCCCCATTGTCAAAATTCATTGAGAATTTCATTGGTGTAGCTGTTTGAAAACATAACATGTACAATACCAAACAGACGCCAACAGAAGTTTCTTTTTTTAAAAGAAAAGGACAGACGAGCTGGAAAAAGTAAACTGCACCAAAAATCTTAAGAAAACCCTGAGATTCTAAATGTATTTACTGATTAAAAACATAACTTCAGTATCAGAGGCTTTCAGGTAATGAAGCAATTTATAACCATCCAAGCTTTCAAATGCCTCACTGTAATGACACATTTCTGGCAGATATCAGTCAGCAACGGCAAAGCCAAAACTACTACTGCTTTTAAAATTCATATTAAGCTTCTGTAATTTACCCAAACACACACAGTAGCTTCCTAGATTACAGTGGCCTGGCACATATTCCTGGATACAGTCTCCAAATGCATTAAGACAGGACAATTTTGACAATTTTCAGAGTACAGCAAGGGGGCTACTTCAACACTTTCCACTGCGGACTTTGCTAGAAGGAAAATGGCCCTTGCTGAACAAGAGGTGTGGGCTTAAGTTATGTACCACTGATGCACTGAGAACCTCACTATGTTTCCACTGGTTACCCAGAGACTGCAGAATGGGAATAAACAGACAGACCAATAGACACACAAAAACGGCAGCCGCAAGCCTATTTTACAACTTGGTCCAAAGATCTAGCAAAGTCTGTAAAGTGGTTTGTACCAACTGAAGAATTCAAGATTCCCAGCTACAGAAAAGCCACAGAAGCTGTCAGTAGGGGCACAGAAGCAGAAGGACCTCCCCCACTTCCCTTTACTCAATGGTGTCACTGCAGAAAGCAGCAAAGACAAGAAAAATGCCTAGACCTTATTCAAAAAGTTAAATTATTCTTTTAGCTCTACGGGAGAGTTGTTAAAAAAACATATACAAGGCACATCTGTCTAAGAGGAGGAATGAAATAACAGGACTGACTTGTGGGGTATTTTATATAAATGGTACTCAAGACCTTATAGACTGAAAATTACCACTGCAGCAAACCAATAATGCTGCTGACATTTTTAAAATGACTGATTAGAGCTCTGACTAGGGCTGTGGTGGTGAAAGAATGTCCCTGCAGTGAACTGAGAGTGGTTCAATATCGTGATATGCGGTATTATTGCCTTTTTTGCACTCTCTTTGCAAATTACTTAATTTATATAAACAAATGCTATATGAATAAGTTTTATTGTCAAGCTATTATTAGGTATATTGTTTGTTTGTAAATATCAGTGTTCGAGGGCCTATGAGATTCCAGAAGTTGGTCATAAATGTAAAAAAAAATTATAATAATAATCCAATGTTATTGCAAAATAAAAAAGTCCGAAAGTGATTACATTATGAAAAAAATAAATGTATCATTCTTAAATCATTTTCTGATCATAAGGTCAATAAACATTTGTTTTTTTTATAATATTTCAGTATAGACACCAGTCGAAATGTGCACTTCTAGTTTGTTTACATAAATAACAAGGCACCACTCAATGTATGCTGACATCGGTGTTGGTACCTCTAAGGGTTCGACTCTGTATGCACAAGAATCACAGCTTTCAACGCCAGCCAAAATGAAGCGATCTAGCCAAGATTATCATCGAGCGCTATCAATGGTTATATCTTTGAAATTATTATGCTAGGCTACACAACATGCTTTTAATGCCAAAACAAACCACAGAATCATTTTGGGCAGAAATTAAACATGTTTAGAAAGGCATAGTTTTTTTGGGTTTGCCCAATTTAGCCCATGGTCCTTGAGTAGTAAGTACTGGTTATATGGAGAAATCTTAGCAGCCACCATGCATACAGTTGGCAAGATAAATTACACACTTAAATTCATAATGAAAATGAGTTAACATTCAATACACACACACTGAAGTGGAAAGCAAGACGGGCACAGCCTCATGAAAAACAAGGGGAAAAAACAAACAAACACGAACATTGCATTTGCTTGCCATCCCCTCTGGTTAGCTTGTTAATATCGTGATATTGCAATATTGAGGTTATCCTGACAGCCCTACCTCCAACTGCTATGAGTAACATGTGACCATGCGCAGGAGTGTACCCAAAATTACACCTTCACACAAGACGTAAGGTCCTCTGCTATACCAAGGGGGAGATTAATAGTCCCTGAAACAAAACGGATTTAGTGGGGGGGAGAGAAGCACACACTAATGCAGGATGGGTGGGTAGCATGGCAGTGTGTGGCTTTGTGGGTGGTCCTGACTGGAAGGTTGCTGGTCGGCAGTGTTATATCCCTGTTGGGCTATTGAAGGTTGTTAAACCCCAAATTAGTACTGGCTGACCATGATTTTTCACTTCATGCATCTGATACACAAATGAATGCATATTCAGACAAACTGTCTCTCTGCAACAGTGGGTGTGACAGAATTAGAGGGAAGAAGCTCTAGCACAGATGACACACACATATACACACACAGAAGATAACCCCGTCATAGGTCAGGTGATCTAGGCAGTCTACTGAACTGATCCAGCAGATACAGCCACCAAAAACAGACCTCTATTTTAAGTCACGGACACAAGTTTTAAGAAGATAGCAGTTAATAAACAATTAATGCAAAAAAAACCTCACAAAAGCATTTATACCTCAGATGCTATCAAGGGCAGTCTGTTTTCTTTGCCATCTGGTAAAATTAATAATTCATCCCATAACTGCTTCCAGATTATGCTTCAAAGTACACAGACCAGACAGTCTTAAATCAAACCAAGATGACCCAACAAATACACAAGCAACTTTAAGAAAAACCCACATTTGAAAGATGCCAAACGGAAGAAATACAATCCAATACAAATACAATACGATAGAGGAGGCACCATTTACGAGCATGGGAGAACTAACAGTGCCAAATGTTTGAGGTGAGCAATAGCTGGAATTAAAAGTACAATTAAGAGTGGTGATGTTCTGTGTACTGTTCGCTGTTTATTCTGGCACATGCAGCTTGGCTTTATCAGCTTGTCACTTATCCCTCCAAATTGAATTATTCATTTTAGGGGTTGGTTGGATGCTCTAGGTATCTTTTTCACAGCACTGGTTTCTTCTTAGTAGGGCGCAGGGATCAATATCAGCAAGCATCCTTGCAGAGCTATTCTGTAGTCTGAGTACAGCAAAGAAGGCCTGCCATCCAACACTGCTCATGCCTAGGAAAAACTTCCTATTCCTCCAGGACATTCAGTTACAGAATAATTACAGACACTGAATGGATTCGGGGAAGAAACACAACATGGTGTCGAGTATAGCTTTCTTCATTCAGTTCAGTTTCGGTATCATTTTCAGGAAGGTAATGATAGAGAGATAGGCTAAATTTGGGATCTCTTTGCATGATTTAGAAGATTTATATTTAGCTAAATCCAAAGGTAAAATTACAAGTCTGCTCTCTGCACCATTAATTTAGATTAGATAGAGCAAAACTCAAAAGGTACAGAATCTAGAGACATGGAAAGTATCGCGGCAATACTGCAGTGTAGCCCCTCCCCAGCTAGGTCAATTTTATTGCCAAGATTTCAAAATACCAGAATACCATTGCTTTTGAAATGCCATCAAAATACTGTTTAGTGCTGTATTATTATGTCTATGAAAAACTGGATACCATCCAAACCTAGACTGTACATGGAAAAAATAAACAACTGATTTTGAACAACTCCAGGTTATACGAATTGTAGAATTACATATTCCAGTATGATTCATCCGCTGAAAAATTACATTTAGACTGCTACATGTTAAAAGGATAGTACATTGTTATTCATTCCAATAATACATAGACACACACATCTCCAAAGACACACTGAAATGTATGGCAAATTCATTTACATGCACCACTTCAAAGCCACTGTTCCACTTGCTCCAGTCCCCATTTCAGAATTAAAGCCAGATTAAATGGCGGCTCTCCCTTGAAGGGGGTCTTGTGTTGAGTTAATCACACTCGTTGAGCTTTGATTGTTCAGTATATTCCAGAATGTGCAAACGAGTGCAAACAGCTGGTTGCCAAGGAAATGGCAGCTTTCCTCCCAATCCCACCCTACCCCAATGGCCCTGTGAACATCCCACCCAGAGAAAACATGTAAAAGTACTTTGAGTTAAACAGAAATAGGACCAAAAAATGACCATAAATTTTAGAAAGGCACTGATCCGATATTCAGATCGGTATCGGCAGCAATCCAAACCTATTTGGCGGATCAGGTATCAGCCAGATGTGAACGATTCACATCCTTTGCTTACTTAAGTTTTTAGCCATGTCTAAAAAGTTATATTCAACACGAAATGGGAGCTGTTCGCACAGTCGCACTACAGCTCTTTCCCATTTTAGATGTGTTTTCTGCGGCATTCAAGCTGAACGCTAACACTACCACTCAGTTTTTCTGCTAATCAGTGGGTGTGGGTGCAGTGATTTCCACCTGCTGACATGAGCATACTCTTTGCAGTACGAGGAGCGAAAGAACATCAGATAAGAGAGTGATGATCTAGAAGTATTTTACATTTTTTACACCAACTAGTAGATGTGCAAAATTTGCAATCTTTGGAAAAAGTTTTGAAAGGTGGAGTAACATTTAGTGGAAAATCCCACTCGATGAAGTGCATGCAACTGGCCAAGACAATGCAAGTAATATGAAAAAAAAGCAATGGATAATTTGGGAGTCACCAGCTTGGGCTCTTTTGCACACTCGCTACAGCTTGTGATACAGTGTTATCACTAAGTGTTAGTGATGCTGTTGTCTGTTGTTGTATTGAAATCAGACAAATGTGAATCGGCCCATTCCTAATAAATTAATTGGCAACAGGGGAAAACCTGTTAAGAAACACTGATAAGGTCAACTTAAACATTTATGATAAGAAATGGAATACAATACAATAGACAAAATTTCCTTTGGGATCAATTGACTGTCCATCTGCCTGTCTGTGTACATATGCTGAGATGTGATGCTTTTTTAATTACAAATGCATGACTCTTCCAGTCTGGGACTGTTAAGTTTGCCTGAGTGATTGACTGGGAATTAAAATATTGCAATATACACCACCAACGATTTACTAATTTTGCTCTTGTTTGATTTCAAGAGTTCATACTATTGACTTGTTTTAACTTATAAATTTACTTGTAATTTATTACTCTCTGAGCTAGTTTAACTCATCCTCAGACAGATCATCCATTTGGGGTGCAATGGTGTCCAAATCACATCAGGTAACAACCAGTGTCCCCAAAGGATCTATCCTTGCTCCCCGCTTCTTCTCCCTTCACATTGTCCCTGTAGGTCTAATCATGCAACCACACAGCTTCCCCAACCTTACTACACTGATGCCATCCAGCAATACTAGGGCTGCACAATATGTTTGTTTTTCTGAGTATACAGCTCAGCTTCTAGTCCAGACATTTGTTAACTTGCAACTAGACTACTGCAACTCTACTATCAGGTTTGCCAGCTTGTGATGTCAAAACCTTGTAAATGCAGCAACAAGTCTGGCGTTCAATCAGCATAAATGTTTTCATGTCACACCCCTTCCTGTCTCTCTTCACTGGCTTCCTATAGGCTCTTGCATGAAATTCAAGTCCTTGGTGCTGGCTTTCAGAGTCATTAATGGACAGGCATCCATCTCCATCAAGAAGCTCCTTTGTCCCATCTTGCCCTCTTCATTCACTAAACTAACATTGCTTGAAATTCATTTCACCACATGAAAAATGTCACTCTAGTAGGGTTGCAACGGTACCATGGTTTCACTGTATGCCACGGTATGAAAATTGATGGTTATCATTCCATGTACATTTGCACATCATCGGAATTGGAAGAAAAAATGCAACCATTCACTCATAAAATGCTGTCAGACTGTCATGTGAAATCTCTTCCAGCGTATCATAACTCAATTTGTTCCATTTGCCCAATTTCTACCTTGAATTTTATGGCAAACATATATTATCTACAATAACAGCAAAATAGCAATCGCTTTACGAGCAGTTTAGCAAGAACTGGTGCTAATGAATCCGCTGACTGAAAAAAAAAATCCATTCTCATTTTAATTTGATTTCAGAACTCATACCGGTCGTCCATTTCTAGGTTTTGGATCAACACTTATCTAAAAATTCATCCATTACCAGAAACACTTAATCCCAATTGGGGTCATGGGGGGGACCAAAGCCCATCCCAGGAACAAGAGGCAAGGCTGGGAATCAACCCTGGGCAGTCGGGCAGTCGGACACACACACACACACACACACACACACACACACACACACACACACACACACACACACACACACACACACACACACACAGACACACAGACACACAGACACACAGACACACAGACACACAGACGACACACAGACACACGGCCAATTTAGACTTACCAATCAACCAGCCCTGCATGCTTTTGGACCGTGGGAGGAAACTGGAGCCCCCGGCAGAAACCCACATGAACATGGGTAGAGCATGCAAACTCCATTACCTAAATATCCCATATCTGATATTCATCAACTTAAATTGCTGCTATCCAGCAACATGGTATTTTGGTATACATTGGTCCACTCTAAACTAAAAATATGAAGCTTGAGGTATTTTGCATTTGTTGCAGCCATTTTTATATCACTTCAAATCAGTGAGATCAGAAAAAAAAAAAAAAAAACATTTGAGCAAGTATTTACATCAATAAAACACGTTTACGAATGTTTTAAAAAGGCTTAGTAATTATGTAAAAATATTAATGTTCACCTTTATAGTATAACCAACATGTTTAATTACAGATGATTAATGTATATTTAGTTATGTTTTATGGATTATAACCATATATTTAGCTTGAGAAGAATTGTTTCATTGACATTTTGTTAGAGTAATAATGTATGCTTGGCTTGATAGTGATGTGATTTATTAGCTAATAAATAAAGATTGCTCTGTGCTCCTCGTTTTATGCCTCCTCATTTATTTTGTTCATATGGGAGATGTACAGCTGTCTACTTTATTTTCAAAAGGGACACTTTTTGCACATACTTCCATATAAAAAGAATGTTTCAAGTTTCAGCGATAATAAAGCATTTGCTCAACCAAAATAACCATTGTTTTCATTCCCTCAAGGCTCACTACAACTACTGCTACAACTACTGCTACAATATAGCATTTCCTGAGTTCATCATACTGTGACAATTGCAATCCTACATTCTACAGACATAATGGAAAGGTGGAACTACCAAACTACATCCAATCATCAAATTCCCCCTCCACCTTCAAAAAATACCAAGACCAATCTGTTCCAGAAATACTTCTACTAATACCACTGCATGTTTCCTGAATGTTCTTAATGTTGCACATTGCTACTAACTGAACTTATTCTTATAAGATACTTGCATTGTCTGGTTGTATTGGTTGTGTGGCTCTTGCTCCAGTAGTGCTTACACCTTTGCCAGGGCATTTACTAGCTCGGTCTAGCTGCATCTGTGCCTAGCAGACTCCTTGACAGCCATATGTTTGTAATGCGCTGTTTGTGTCACTTGTACATTGCATTGGACAAAAGTATCTGCTAAATAAATGTACTTTCTTTCGGTAGATTACTCAAACTGAAACTACTAATGACAATTTCATTTTCAATCACATTAAGTTTGATATCAGTTACTGAAATGATAGATTTAAGAAGCTAAGTTCCTGTGACAAATAATGAACAAAACCGTGAACTCTTGTGAGCACAACACAACAGAAAGAAAAGGCAAGTTAACCGTGACATTTTAAAGTCAGAGTCTATTCACCTCACATAATGCCAAAGAAGCATTCTTCATGGAATATTATATTACACTATATTTTTCATGCCTTTTTCCCTCCAAGGCAAAATGTATTCCAGTTCTTAATGAAATTCAGCATACTGCTATTGTATTTGTATATGAAAATTCTTGTATTTGCCAGGCCACCATGCTGTTTGTTAACACTGTTACGCTAGGTATTTATCAGCTTTCTTTGTGTAACAGTATAGGGATATCACATCTGAACTGTTGTCAGAAGAACTTAAGAATCATTCAAATCAAGCTATTTTACCGATGAAAACTGAATTTTGAAATCCATTAAGATAGCATTCCCTCTACAGGGGTATTCCACAGAGGTTAGGTTTCTATTATTAGGTAACATGATGCAGATGATTACAGACATCTGTCTGTATTAATAGGCAAACATCTACACCCAGAGATATGGCCTTGAACCATAAGCATCACAGGGAAAATCCAGCCCATCATAACTCCTCTATAATCCAGGCAACTATATAGGTTGTAACATGTCTACATCACAGTGCTTCAGATAGTAAACCAGGGAGCAGGTGACTCGTGAAACAAGTTCTTGTCATACCCTACACGTAACTACAGTGCCACAGCAGAAACGTGAAAGACTAGACCCATCTATTCACCTATTTACTGTAGCCACTTCAGGGTTGCAGTGGGTCTACAGCCTATCCCGGACATTATGCGGGCAAGATAGGAACCAATCCAAGATGGGGCGCCAACCCATCACAGGGTACTAGGGCAGCCATTAGCAACTATTTTTCTATGGATTAATCTATTGACTATTTCATCATTCAGTCGATTAATGTAGATTAATTTTTCTTCAGAAAATCAAAAATGACCATTTAAGTTAATAATATTTTGACAACAACAAACTGTATATAATTGCAGGGCTTAGTTACCTGCATAAATTCTGTGCATCCTTATGCTTATTAAAGTCGGTTAGCAGATCACATCACATGCCACTGTTTTGGTATACCCTGGAAGTGATAAGTACTGAAATCGCGATAAAGAAAGAGACAGCTCAGCAACCACATCTTTTAAAAGAGGATATGTAGTGGTTAAACTAGGTGGTATTATTTTTTGCATTTTAAAGCCTGTCACTTTATTTATCAAACAGTGTTCATTTTTCAGTTCACAAATTATTTTTCTTATTTTATGTCCGTTTTCATTTAAGTTTTAGTTTATGGTAATAACCCAGGTCTCAACAAGCCCATGCACACAAAACACATATACTGGCATTGGCAATCAATGTAGAATAAGCCCAGATTCCAGCCTAAACATTTTGTCAAACACTCATTCAACAGAACTTCTATAGTACCAGACAGCAGACAACTTCATGGCTTTAATAATGATTGTATATGTATTTAGTAGCTTCATGGGAAAAAAAGAAACTAAAAAGCTCTCCATATTAATTGTAATTTAATAAACATGAATATGTAACACTTAAAAGTGGTTTTCCTATTCTGGTGGTCCATCATTTAGAATAGCACCTGTGCGTTTTCTCCTCAGCTGCTGTGGTATCCCACTGAAACTTTGCAGTGTAGAAACCATCTTCCTGTTTTGTAATAATTTGAACTAATCCCATAACTAAGTAGTGATATTGAAGAAAAAAAATTGTTATAATGAAATGTCTTAAGGTTAATTTGATTTAAAAAAAAAACTGCATCAACATCACTGAGTAATCGCGGCGGCCCTACTGGGCACACTCACGCATATGGGGCAAGTTTGGTAACTGCAATTCATCTCAGCATTGTTTTGGATTGTGGGCAGAAAATGGACTACCCGGAGGAAACCAGGCGAAGAACAGGCAGAGTCATGGCAGACACTTGAACCCTGGCTACAGAAGTGTGACGCAACAATAACCACTGTGCCACCATGCTACCTTGCAGCTAGGCCTAACAGTTCACTTCATTGCACACAAGGAAAATGTCCAAAACAGACTTAAAGTTACAATTCAAATTTCCCAGGATGTTTATCAAACACTATTTAATAGGAATAACACCAGTCTGGTTGTAAACCATTCAGGACAAACTGCTACTGTATTATCACTTCATTTTCAGGGGGGTGCGGTGGGGGAATTAAGATATTTAATATTAAATCCTAGAATTACACTGTTTGAGATGGATGTTATACTTGGAATATAATATTAAAGGCTAGCTCAAGCAAACACACTTGGTATGGAGCAATTTCAGACAGATACTTCATCTGTACATCAGTAGCAGATTTTTAATACAGCATACCCTTTGATCATGTCTCTTTCAGCACCAGGCAGCCATCAATATATGGATAAAAACAAAACTGAATGAAATGGCTGACAAAAATTGCACTCTTGAACACTGCAAAAATGAAGATGTTATAGGGCTGGGCGATATCATATCGATTTTATATGGTGCATGGGCAATAATCACCAGGGCTTCAGATCAAAGGCAAAGCATTTGGCCGGACGCTAGCTTTTCGGTATTATATGGACATTTATTTACACCCGCAATATGTCAAGCAGATTAATAGTATGACTAAAATATCAATGAGGCATTTTATGACACGCAAATTCGGCATATCCTTATGTTTAATAAACGTGTCAGACTTTAAACTGCGACAAGTACCGCCACACCACTGACGTCTTATTTTGTTCATTCGCAAGATCTCATCTTTTAAAAGAAATCGTGGCTGCTGAGCTGTTCCTTTCTTCACTGACACTTCAGTGCTAAATCGCACTAAGGTATACCAAACATAGTAAACCAAAACAGCATGATTTGGTGAGCTGCGCTAACCAAATTGAATAAAAATTACTAAGTTTTGAGTGTCACACAGTGCATCTCATTAATATTTTAGCTGTACTACTAATCTGCATACCAAACATTGGGCGTAAATAAATGCCTGTATAATATCGAAAAGCTGGCGTCCAGCGAAACGCTTCGCCTTTGATTTGAAGCCCTGGTGAGTATTGCGCATGCGCCATATAAAATCGATATGATATTGGCCAGCACTAAGATGTTATGATTTGATTTTTGGCAGTAAAAAAAAAGTATGCACATTGAACAAAACCCACCTGAGCATGGAAGTTTGACATAGTGGTTGTCTCAATATCCTTCTTCCCTAGGATTTCCATCTTGACGGGTGAATTGGGAAACTTGAGGGAGAAGTACTCCAAGAAGTCTGGAAGATAAGAGGCAGCGCCATGCACAATGGACATGACGTAGTGCGCTGCACCATCCTTGTCCTCACTGAATGCCAGTGTGACAAACTCCTGGGCAAAGCGCTGCATCTCCATTGGGGAGAGTTGTGCCAGCTCACTGCTGTAAGCATGGACCACCAGTGCGCCACCATTGGGCTGTTGCTCCACATGCACCAGGCGACCAAACTCCATTCTTTCCGTCCCTGGTGGGCCTTTCTGAACGCCTGTGTGCTTCCAACACCTCTCATCCCTGGCCGACATGACACCAGCTGGGTGAAAAGGTGGAGTGGGTTTAAAATCTTCGCAGAGCTCAGCTGCCAGGCCTGGAAGGTCCAGGAGAGCACCAGAGCACACTGTCTGACAGGAGCGGCTGTACATCTTGGGTCGCTTTCGTTTTTCATCCTCTTTGTGTTTCTTTTTTTTTTTCTTCTTCACTTTTTTAATCTGCAACTCCTCCAGGTTTATTTTTGGTTTCTCTTTGTCTTCTGTAAAGGAAGAAGAAACACATTAAAACCATTAAAAGAAATATAACAAGCACCAGAAATGTTCTTCACCATACCAGATCCATATGAACACAACATGAAGCAGGAACCAAGCTAAGAGCAAGCAGCTTCAGATAATGCCCTTCAAAAGGCTCATGAACCCCATAGGTAAAACAGATGGATGTTATTGGGAAATGTTTAATTTTTCATGTCAGTATTACACTGCATAGTTACAACTAGGTTACACAAAACCAAATATGTCATCATACACTTCATTATTCATATTCTAAGAGGAAAAAATCTCTAAAGAAATTCAGATTGTAAGGAAAGAATCAGACAGAAAGCTAATAATTCAGAGGAAAATGATATTTCAACATACTGCTTAAAATCTTCAAAGAGTTACTTATATCTCCACTATCTTGCCATCATGCAGAACAGGACTGCTGCGATTAGTCGGTGTAGTCAATAACGCTAAAAATGCGTCAACATCAATATATAATATCAATATAAATTCACGTATGGTTTTTTTATTAAATAAAATTACCTTTATGATTTCTAAAACACTTCAATCCATGATAACAAATGTTTTCCTACTTTTTCATGGGAGGACAAATTATCACAGAAGGAAAAGGTGGTTATACACTGTGCAAAGTGATGACCGATCACGGTAGTACTAGCGATATGCATGAACAGAAGAGAGAACTAGATCGGCAGAAAAGGCAAAACCAGCGTCTTGCCTATTCATGTTTATTAAATGATTATTAGTATATGTAGATGTCCTTGTAGCTGCTAAATCCACTCATTATTAAAATCCATAAAGTTGTATGCCTGCTATATTAGAATCTCCATTTAATACATGATTGTGAAAATGTTTAGGCTAAAATCTTGGCTTATTCTACGTTGATTGATGGTGCCGGTGTAAAGGTTTGTGCACGCTGGGGTTGTTGGAACCAGTGCTGTTATCGTAAACTAAAACAGACATTAAATAAAAGAAAATAACAAATAAAAATGAAAACTTGCCTGCAAAAAGTACCGCCACACCACCATCTTTTTACCTTGCTTAAATCACAGTATTTCCTCCTATAAAAGATGTTGCGGCTGCTTTAATTGGTCGCTTCAGTACTTATCGCTTGTGTCGCAAATAGCGTGCTACACTAACTCAAATTTATTAAGCATGAAAAATTTAAACGCCAAATTTACACAGATTACCAACTTCTGTGCTTCATGACACGCATCGTATCAATATTTTTAGGCATACTGCTAATCTGCCTATAGAATTGTGGGAGAAAATAATGTTCATATAATGTCGAAAAGCTGGCATACATTATCTAAAGCCCAGGAACGGCATATAGTTTGTTGTCAAACTAAAATTACAGTCAAGTTGATTTTCAGGAGGAAAATTAATCATTTTATATTAAATCGACCAATCAACAAAATAGTCGATAGATTAATCTACAGAAATAGTCGTTAGTGGCAGCCCTATTGCAGAATGACCTGTTCAAAGAAGGTAAACTACATCCTTGATGACTAATTCTCTTTTATAGCCACGTGGATTGTATCTTCCCGTGACACAGAGAATTAGCAGCATGCTGCCTCTGCATCAGCCTCAAAGCCATATCCTGCAGTATAACAACAGTAAGCCCAATAAAAAGGAAACTATCCAGACTGAGTAATTAACCATCACCACAACAAAGCAGGGTCATTGCTGGCAAGGAAGTGCACTTTTAAGGCGCATTCCCTCTGCACCAAGTACGGTACTTTTGGTATGGTACTTTCGTTTTCACTTCTGGTGGAGTACCAGTACCAAAAGTTCCAGTACCAAAAGCACCAAACAAGCTAGGGTACTTCTTTGGTACTTTGGGGTGGGAGTTAAAATACTTTCTTTGTAGACTGGTTATGCAAATAGTCTGCCTCTGAAACACAATACAAAAGCTGCCTTGAAAGCAGTTGGAAAACAATTAAAAACAAAAAAAAAATAAAAATTTATGCAATCTGGTCGGAACAGATGCAGCAAAAGATCAGGATGGCATGATAAGTATTTTGTTTAATATACCAACACAGCACACATATAGCATGCAGTCCCCGCCATGTGATTTTGTTGTAATAAATATTGGGGTATTTATAAAACAAACAAAAAAATTAGTTCATAAATTTCTCACAAGCCCGTCTAGGAGTGATTTAAACAGCAAAGATCATGATTGCCTCACAGAAAACACGGAGCGCAAATGCAAAAGCAGTGGAGGTAAACTATAAACTGATTTTTAAACAGATACCAAATAAAAGGAATAATAATTAAAATTTCAAAGCTTGCCAAGTTGACAGAGTAAAATTTATGGAAAATTTAACCCCCTGCACTATAATATCCGTATACAGAATTGAAAGAAAGAAAAGGCCTGATCTTAATCTAGGTTCATAGCGATGTAAGAGCTGCATGTACATAACATGCAATGTTGGTATTAATATTGACCGGCCATATAATATACTAGTCATTTTTTGAATTCGGTACAAAATGCCCTGTCTCGCATTGTGATGCCATTCAGCGCCAGGACCAGTTTTTACGCCAGTGGAAAAACAACACCTTGTAGCACTGTACTTTTGGTACTTTCTAGGGCTGCCACGATTAGTCGGCGTAGGCGACGACTTCAACGCTGAAAATGCGGACAACGATATTTTAAATCCACACGATTTTTTTTTTTTACCTTAATGAAATTTTTAAACTTTGATTTCTAAAATGCTTCAAATCATTTTAACAGGCGTTTTCCTTTAACACTGCGTAATTATGGGAGTACTTCAAAACTGTCACAAAACAAAAAGTTGGTTTTACACTGTGCAAAGTGTAATGGCATCCCATGGTGCCACTAACGCTTTGCATGAGCACCTGAAGAGGAAACACGCAGTCGCTATTCTGGATGATGGCCGGATCACTAGGGGAGTCTATTCACACCACCACCATCTTTTTACCTTGTTTAAGCACAGTATCTCCTCTTTAAAAGATATTGTGGCTGCTGATCTGTCCCTTCCTTCATTGCGACTTCTGTGCTTACCGCTGATGTTGCATGTGGCGTGCTCCGCTATCCAAATTTATTAAGCATGAGGATACGCCAAATTAATACAGGTTACTAACTTTTGGACATCACAATACACAACTCATTAATATATTTAGGCATACTACTAATATTTATTGAATTGTGGGTGAAAATAATGTCCATATAGTGCACAAAAGCCCTATCTAAATTATCTAAAGCCCTGCAATGAGTTTGTTGTGGTTAACAAATTAAACAGTCAAATTGATTTTCTGAAGGAAAATACATTTATTAGATTAAATCGACCAATTGATAAAATAGTGGACAGATAAATCTATAGAAAAATAGTCATTAGTAGCTGCCCTAGTACTTTCTCAAAGTACAGCACTTGGTGTGGTGGAGAAGCGTCCTTAATCCCATAGCTTTAGGTGGGCTGTAGAGTGCATGCACTTTTGAAGCCAAAGGAGAAGAGCTGCTGTAGGCATGAGCACAGCAGTCAGACTTGCTGCTCTCTACCCATAGTCAGGAAGCCTCATCAGCAGTCAACACTCCCTTACCTCCAAAATAAAGTGTGAATCACTAAACAGCAGAGGTGAAAGCCAAGTTAATAATTCCCTCAAACTAGGCAAGCTGCAGGTGACACTCTTGTCAGTGACCATAGATATAGCCCGAGGAAGGCCTACTCTAATCTTGCCATTTTGCCAGCACTTCAGACGGGTGGCAGCTAAATAAGAGAAATGCTTTTAAAGCTTCACCTGAGGGACACTTCCAGGAGAAACAGAACCAGAGGAGCTTCACAAAATTTTTAAACACCTGCTTAATTACCTCTAGTCATCACAACAGATAACATAAAATTAAAAATGACTAATACATAAATAAATAAATTGTGAGACTAGGACTACAGCAGATCCCAACATTCAACAAAATCAAATACTATCCATTAGGGGTGGGAATTGACAATGACAACCTGAATCGATAGAATAATTGATAAATACTTTCCAATTCGATGACAGTTTACATTTCACACACGCTGTTAGCTGTGGCTTTAAACTGAGATGGTGCAGGAAAGACTCGGAACATACTTTTTTATTCAGGATAGCACTTTTCCAAATTCAACTGGTCAAATAATAGCTGTACCAAATTTTTAGAAATTGATTTTTTAACTCTCACTGCGATATCAATATCGGCACCTTGAAGAACAGAACTGATTTCCCCCCCCCCCCCCCCACCCATATTTTCCATTACAAATTGTGTTTCGCACAGTTCAGACAAAGTTGACATCAAGTCAGCTGATTAAGAGCTGGCTTTCTGGACTCAAACACATAATTACAATACTGATCCAAGTCACTGGTTTTATCAGCTAGCCTCAAAAAAGAACCGTGTGCTGTGAAGCAGCACACATTATGCAAATAAACACTGGGGAGCCAGACAGGTTCACAAGCACAGGCAAGCACAAAGCCAGACAGGTTCAGATCAGCCTGTCAAAGCACAGGTGCACAAAGAGACTCTTGGACAAATGTATATTAGGCAAGACATGCCCTGCTGCTGCTTTGCAGTAACGGCTGACCTGATCCAAACACTCCACCTGAACTCATTAAATTAGCACTGCAGCGGCAGCTTCACACTTATCCACAGCCTGATGCGGCAGTGTAGTAAACAGAATTACAATCACCTCCCGCCAGGACTAATCAGTGTCGACTGTATACTAATCCCAATGGCAGCAAGCTGTGAATTATGAGCTCAACAACTTGAATCCCCCCTACCTCAACATAGACTCAAATGTTGAATTATTGGCTAGTCAACTTGGGACAAGAGAAAACAAAATGAAGCTCAGCAAAGACCACGGTGCAAATACAGCAATGACCGCCCAGAGAAAGAAAGGTACACGTACTAAACACAGCAGAAGAAGAAAATTACACAATGTCTAAGATGGGCAGTTAAAGCTTTTTATATGTAAACGTATGCTTTATTCGGAGACAAGATCTGCTCCTAAAACTTTGGCAGGACATTCTAAACAGTTTCAGGCTTGGAAATTGTCCTAGATGTATTGTGTAGGCTGCAAGTAAGTGTGACACTCTGAAGCTATTCAGCAGTCCAGTAACTAACACTGGTGAGATGACTCTACTGGGAACTTCACATATTTATCAACGGCATTCAGCAGACTCACATACAAAGTGCAAATAAACTACAGCTGTCACAATTACTCAAACTCGATTATTCAAATATTAAAAATAATTTATTAAAAGCTTCCTCCTCGATTGCTCGGCAACATGGCGCAAATAAGAGTGCAGGGTCCAAATAAAAAGCGAAAGCTTCAATGGCGTGAAAGCACTTTGCATTAGAAATGAACAAAAATGTAGCAATCTGTCAGTAATGCAAAGTAGAACTTAAACATCAATGCAATGCATCTTAAATGAAGACATTTAGGTTTGATGAACTCATCCAATAATGCGAGGATAGAATGTGTGATTTAGCCTTTGACTAGCATAGTCTGTCTTTGTCATCACTTTGACAAACTGTTTTGCTTAATTTACTTTCTACAATTCCTGTAAGTCAAAATAATTGCTGCTAAAACTAAGATTAGCCTCATCACTTAGCCTAATTATAATCCTACATAAGCTACAGAACAACCATATAAGATTATTTTTCATAAACTTAGGGCTGAATAATACTGGTAAAGGTTAACCTTGCGATGTTGGAAAAAGTTTGACAGATTTAGGAGCTGAAAATGATCTACATAGCCAAATAGAACTTTATTCTATGCTATAAGTTTGTCAAATAAGTTGGTTGTGTTGCTGTGAACTGCGCTAACAGACATAACAGAGTGCTGACCAATCACTGTGTTTTTGCTTAATATTGTCGCTATGGAATACAAAATATTTCCATACAGCGGAAGATGAATGACTTCTTGTAACCAGTTCTTATTTACGTTTCTCCTTTTCACTCCTTTTCCCCTTTTCCTTTTCACTTTCTCAGAAATGTGCCACACTGTCTACGAGTGAGTCCAACAGTAAGGACGAGAATGATTATGAGTGTCTCTCAGAATGCCTGCAGAGTTAAGACAAAATCAGCAGCGGAAACCTTTACACCGATTTTTTATTATTTTTTTTAAACTTATCCCAGATCATTTGATAAAGGAATAAATCATTGAAAATTGCAAAGCTTTGTTTTCTATGACTTCGCAAATACGTTTTAGTGTAACTTAGTGATGGTTTCAACCCAGCAGACCCTTGAAATCCAATGTGACAATTGCATGTGCATTAAATGCCATGGCGATATTAACATTGTACATCTTGCAAGCCGAGGGTGGCACTGGGCAGTGCACTCACCTCACACCGCCTGTTTGCATGTGTCGAGTTTGCATGTTCACCCCTGTGTGGGCATAGCTTTTCGTTGAATCCTCTGGTTCCCTTCCACTTATCCAAAAACATGCACCTTAAGTAAATCGGAGTGCCTAAACTAATCGTATGTGACTGAGTGTACACCCTGCAATGGCTGGTTGGTTCCTTTTGCCATTTGCAATACTTATATAATTACTGAATGAATCATCAGATTAAATGGTAGATTACACTATTAATGATATAATCAATAGTGACGACCCTAAAATAAATATCATGGAGAGTGTGCGAGTTATTTTTAGTAAAGGAGATGACAGCTCTTTCAAAATGGAAGTTGCTCTCTTTAACAGTCACTGCTGGTTTAATATTAGCAGTGGCACAAACAGGGAAGCCAACAATTTTTACAACTCACAGTTGCATGTTAACAAAACACGCATTCCATGGCAAAGATTACACAACTACGACACTTAGTATAAACAGAAATATGCTAATATACATTAAATCAACACTATTTAAAGAGCAATACAGCGCGAAGCATACCAACAACTGCACAATTAGACTGCCGACCAACCCCACGGCATCATATTACGCCAGTCAATCGTGGACAGTAAGAAAGAGTCTGCCTCAGGTGCCCTACACAGGTGGTGCACCGAAATGGTGATCAGTAATCCAACTGGATCATATAGTTAAAGAAATGTAGATTCTGTTGATTTCGTATGGAGTATATGGCCACCTTAAAAAGATGCATAATCAAACAGCAGGCTCCTTTTACCTTAGTAAAGGACAATTGCCACAGGATTTTAACCACCCGCATGTAAAATACATGAACCTTCTGCAACTTAATATGAAAAGATGGTGCAGGACTTCACAAACATAATTTTCTATAGATTTGCCTGCCTTATCCAAGTATTTCTCTTGAATTTAAAGATTCTGCTGCATTGCAAATTAATGAAGAGTAGATATGTATTAAATATATGTCTTATAAGTGATGTTTGCACATTCTTGTTAAAGCTTAACTAAAAGAGATGTAACCTTATCCTATGAAACTTAAAGAAATCAGAGCTTTTGTTGGGGTGTCTGAACTTGCCTATTAATCTTCCTACAAATACCTGATTTCCTCAATGGATCACAGAATTTAATTTTTTTTTTGACAAGTGCGTTCACAACATTAGTAAAATATATCAGCTGAGGCAGATTAAAGTTTTGGCTTATGATCGATCGAGCATACAAAAAGGGGCCCAGCAAATAAGCAACGGACAACACCCCTGTAGCAATAACACCGCAGATGATGTAGGATATCCATAACTTTTAAGTTAATTTTAAGTGCAAAATGTAAATATTGCAATAATTCTGAGAACATATTCTTATTCCTTCTAATGTATATTACTTTATGCAATAAACTGATAAATTGATCTTTTGTGTGTCACAATTATGGAGAGGGTGGGAACACAGGAAATTCAATCCATAACCGATATGGTTTAGTCTGATATCACCGGTACCGGCAGTGAAACTGCTTGCCAGCCTATTAGTGGAATAATGTCACATCATTTTTTATTCTGTAGAAAAAAAACTATTGGCCCAATCTAATAAATTATGAACATGCCACAGGTTGAATAAATAAAATATTGTGCCACTCGAGTGGCAAGAGAGATCATCAGGCAGACAGCAATTCAATTCTTCCATTTTTTGTTAAATTTTTAGCAGTCTCTTATTAGGAAATTCTTAAAAGGACAGTGGTAAAACAGCGAGCGAGAATTAACTGACACTCACACAGACTGGGGAGAAATACAGGCTTTAAGGAGACAAAAAATAGATAGCACACACTACTCTAGCACAGTGTTGGTGGAAACGAGGTAAGAGAAACACTAAGCCTTACACAAAAATGTACACTTTATTCTGCTGTGGCTAGCACTATACACCCACATATAGGCATTGTATCTTTAATTTGCAGCAGTATGTTAAGGTCATAACAGACTGATCGGGGGAATACTTGTTATTGTGGCAGAATATGAATTCAGTTTAAAAAGCTTGCACACTTCTTTACAACCTTCATTGGATTTTCTCTGGCTTTGATTTCATTCTGCTAACACAATCTACAAAACTGCTTTAGTCAGCGCCTTTTCTCCAAAAAGAAAAGTTCAATGGCAAAAGATAATTCCTTCCTTTTGCTCACTGACCAACAACTTTTTACCTTTAACAAACCCTTTCACGGCCGAGCATACAAACTCACTGTAACCGAGGCGTAGCATGAACCTGTTTTAAATGAACTGTAATGCACACATACCTTTCTGAACGAGCTTCACCTCTCCATTCTCCCTCTTGATTTCATTCATAATTTTGTGTTTCTTTTTCTCTTTGTCTTTTTCTCTTTCTTTGTCCTTTCTCCTCTCTTTCTTGTCTTTGTTGCTGTGATCTGCGATTAAAAAAAAGCACATGAAATTCTAAGGATGAATCAGCTACATTAAGATTATCAAGTCGTATCAAGGAGTCATCAGTTAAAGGTTTAAGGATTATTGTACTGTTTAAGATGGCAAACGTCATGCAACTACAGATTTTAGATAACTGCCTTTTCAGATGTCTTGCCTAAGCTCACAAGCACCATAATATGTAATTACTGTATCACAGTAATATGTAAAGCAAATCACATTTACAGTGTCTGGCAGATGACACACATGACAGAAAACAAGCCAGTTAATAAATATTACACTCAAGAAACAAGCATGTGTCATCTGTGCCTCAAGACAGCAGCATTTGCTCTCATCCACTCTCATTCAGCATAATGCTGAGCTACAATTCTGCACTGCTGTGTCAGTTGTTCTTCTAAAGCTCTTTAAGATCTCCATGTAAATGCAATGTATATTTTCCAACAAAGGAAAAACAGGGACAGTTAAATGTATGAATTAAGAATTACATTCAAGTCATCTAAACCACCCAACAAAACATGTCCAGAAACAGATCTGTATTTTAAAGGAGAGTTGAGGAAATACAACATATTAACAGCCTCTTTTACCATTAATGCCCAGCTCGCTGTTTTCATATTAGCTACAACTGCATTTAACCCATGAGTGCAATATGAATACAACTCATTAAATGGCAGAGGAAATATCTTTAGTTTAAACAAAATTCATCAATAGAATCTTTTATGGTCCTCTCTCAGACTCTGATAAATTACTCTCTATATAAAATCAAGGTGCACAGACTTCAAATGCATCTGGAATCATTTCCCTGAAATAGGTTTAGGACGAAGACAACGCTTTATCATATTTGAAACTGACAGATGTCAACACAGCGTTTGCCACCAATGAACTGACACAGCCCTCTAGGCTATGTCATGCAGAGATCGAGCAACAAGGGGATCCCGCTGCTATTACACATTTTTATTGGGGGAAGGGGGCAACGTATCAGAATAACGATTACATCGTTGTTTCACTGGTCAGAAATAAGATGAAAAGGCCCTCCTGTTAAATTCATGCTTAAAAGCTTCTTCGTGTGTAGACTGTAAAATTTGCAGTCTTATGCCATTCATAGATTCAAACACTTGCCATTTCTTTGATTTTTATGTTGGGGGCGTGGTAGAGGACATTAAATGGCGGACGACTGTATGATGACAGAGTAGTAAACAATTTGAACATATCCATTGAATACCCAGGGGGTAAGTGACTTCTTTAAATTTGATTTATACATATACCGTGCAAGCAACTTTCCTCGCCTGTTTCCAAACCTTTCAGTGATTAATCGAGGTAATGATTCACCTGAATGACAGCGATATTGTATAAACTGTTACGCACAAGTAAAACGGCAGTATAACAGTAACAACGACAGTGAAATGACGCGCGTTAAGTGTTATCAAAGATTAATCTAACGTGAAAATTTACGAGATCCACAGCATTTGGTGGCATATATATATATACTGCATTTTACGAGTCTGAAAAACCAAAAATTGTCATGACTCCTGTAAATGTCACTATATTTCAATTTAAAAGCCCAGATACAGCCACAACAATAAAAAGTAATTAATTATAAGCGATGGCATTCCTTAACATACACTGACAGAACTTGCTCGCGAGCTAACAAGCCAGTTCAAACATGGATTCCGCTACGCACCATTTAACAAGCATGCGCGGCAAACAAAATGCTGTGCGTGTGAGCAAAAATAATATAAAACTAAACACGGTGACCGTCGACCGTCCAAATGACACCTAAATCCTCACAGCTTGTGTAACCGGTCGCGATAACCGACGGACTCCGAGACCCTCTCCGCCTGGCGCCGAGCGCTCGAGACGCCGCAACCCACGCGCCGACCTGTTCCGAGAGAGCGGCGCCAGTAACTGCAGGACTCTAATGTTAGTCAGTTACCATGCCACCGCCCGCGAGACCACGCTCGTGTCGCATTTTCTAGAAAAATGAACAGGCTGACAAGTCATCAGTAGCTGGCACGCGGTTGTCCGCCAAGATGATTCCCGGGTACCTTTCTGCACCAACTTCATATCCCCGTTCTCCTTCTTCATCCCAGTACTGGCAAGGTTGTTCATTTCGGCGGGTGTCGCGTGTTTCTTCTTTTCTTTTTCCTTCTCTCGTTTCTCTTTGGGCTTTTTGATTTTCGGCGGTGATGCGAGGAATGCGCTTTGCTTGAAGACTTTATGTAGAGGCGGATGCACTGGTGCCGTGGTGCTGCTCGGCTTAATGGGACTGAAGCTCCATGTTGTCGGGCTGCCATAACTCTGCTTCTGGGGCTGCCTCTCACCTCCACCGACTCCCACCCCTTCGCCATTCAATTTCTTGGGTTTCAAGCTCTTCTCCTCGTTTCGCACTTTCTTGGGTGGCGGAGGATGGTGTTCACGGGAAGACTGAGGTCGGTTCTCCGTCGTTCCTGAGGGCTGCTTGCTCTTCGAGAGAGGGTTTTTATCAGGTACTGCGAAGTGAATGAAGCTCACTGACTCCGCCATCTTGGGGTTCTCTCTATTTACTCTCGGCTCACTGCTGCTGTTTGTGTATGGGGCAGAGTGGAGGCGGAGCTTCGCCGATACTGACAGGCAGGCGAGCCTGAGAGGCGGGGCCTCGGTCTGATTGACAGCACGAACTCGTGCGTACGAGAAGCGCGGGGAGCCGGAGTGCGTCACAGAAGGCGGGAAAAAGTGCGAAAAAAACTCCGACGAAAAGCATTTGACCTAGCAAAATCATATTAAAATGCAGTAACATTTTAAGGCAGATCTTGGAATAAAATATTCCAAACTGTGATCCAAATTTATAACTGGTTATGGTAATTTGATATGTTTACTTACCGGTCAAATTTAATGCTGTTAAATATTGAGTATTACTGAAATAACCTTTGTGTTGGTGATGCTCAGATTAGAGGATGACCGTTTCTTGGTTGTGTTCCAGATGAACATCATTTTTGTAGGTGGGTTTAAACAGATTTTTTGTTCTTAGTATAATAATACAGTCATGACCGTGGTTGTATTAATTTGATTGATTGTTCAATGCATTTTAATAATTAACTGACTTGTTTATCCTAACCCGATCAAATGGATTTTTTAAGTAGTTGACAGGTCCACAAATAAACCTGATCAGTACTTAGTAACTTTATGTAGCAGCATCTACGCGCAGCAGCCCAGTCATATTTAATTACATTTAAGGCTCCTTAATTGTAACAGGACCAGAATGAGACCCACTGTTTCGATAGTCCATGTTACAATAAATAAATGTTTTCATTTTCAGTACATTTTTTAATTACACATAAATGTAAAATATTCACATTTTCTTAAGACGAGGCCTGTGTGATTTTGTATTGTGGTAATATTTCAAATTAGCAGAGCTGGGTAACTTAGGTCCAGAGAGTAAAAGTCCAGAGCGGGATTTTGTTCCAAGCAACCAATTGAGCATAAAGTCACATTCACATACAGTATTCAGCTGGTTGGTTGAAACAAAATCCCGTTCTGGACTTTTACTCTCTGGACCTGAATAACCCAACTTTGCAAAGTACTGACTTTTTCCAGCTATCAGGATGCCTATCCATCCATCCATCCATGTTCCAAACCGCTTATCGCAGGGGGTCCGGAGCCTATCCCGGAAGCAATGGGCACAAGGCATCAGGATGCCCAATGGGGGGGAAAACATCCAATGAGTAAATTCCTTGGAGTTTTTCCCGTTCTGGCCTGCATGGAATTCCATGATGGATCACTATGCCAGGAAAGGACAAAACACAGGGTGCGATAAGCTTTTGGAGCTACACTCCTGTGGCACCGGCTCCACCTGAGAAACAAGAATATGTAGGTTCACTTCTTATTGTCATTTCCCAGTCAGTGTGCTGACCCGCAACTCGGTAACATACTATGAAACGATTCTCCTCTGTAGTCTCACCAGGACCATCACACCAGTGTGGCGGTGGAGTGATCATATTAGCGGACCTGAGTGCAGGAGCTTCAACCTCCAGAGAAGCCCCTCTGTCCTGAAACAGCTCCTGTCATAACGTTACCCTGAGGGAGGGTGGGGGTTCTCTGGCGGCAAAATGACTCCTGAGACTGCTGGAGAGCTGGCAGCTATTATTTAACCTACCACATAAAGACAGTAATTCAGCAGAGAGTGTAAGGAAATAGGAAAGTGAGCAGTCCCATTGCAGTATCACCACTAATGCGGGCGATGCAGTAATGACCGCAAAAATATCACAGGCTGGCTTCCAAAATCCAAATATGGAACAGAGTAAACACCAGCAATCTGTGCCACATCCTGTTAGCCCCCAAACTCACTTTAAACACTACAATTTACGTGAGATCACCAGTTCATTAGTCTGCTCTGAAAACTACTGTTGCCGTGTCTCCTTAAATCAAGCTGAATTACGTAGTGTTAGTTAATTATAGTGGATGTTTGTTATTCACAACTAGATAAAAGCAGCAGCTAAAAGGTGTGCAAGATCATGTAAACAATCTGTGCTGTTAGACAAGCAGCAATAGAATCTAAGCTCATTTCTGATGATTCTCCACAATACCCCATTGGAACAAGCTACATCAAGAGCATAATCAATGATTGGAGAGACAGTTTATATAATGAAAATAAAAGGCCAAACAATTTATGCAAGGCTGTCAGTTTATTTTTTAAGGACAAGTCTATCGATTCTCATAAGGTACAAAAACAGGTGTGTGTGTGTGTGTGTGTGTGTGTGTGTGTGTGTGTGTGTGTGTGTGTGTGTGTGTGTGTGTGTGTGTGTGTGTGTGTGAGAGAGGTGGTTGAGTAGTTGATCCCAGAGGCACCGTTGGAATGGCATTTGCCCGGCAAGGGCATGCGCGCACACACACACACACACACTCAGACACAAACATACACACACTCACTTCCACGCTGTCTCCTAAGGCACGGTGCATGGCCCAAGACCGGCAGAATCGCCAGGGCACAGGACAGAGAACCTTGTACAAAAATAACTTTTTGAACACAATTTACAAAAAATGGTCAAGAAAAAAAAGAAAATCTTTACAGTTTTTGAACTCGTGCCACCTCAGGGGCTTATAGCTGTGTAAGAATTACAGACAAATGAAAATTATTTAAAATAAAATAACCCTGAAATATTCTCAAGAACAGATGGGCAAATTATTACCAAGGGAAAAAAAAAAAAATCACAGGATTCCAGGCCATGTGGAAACTGCTAAACTGTTCTTTATGAATATTTATCGACAGTAAATTTGTCAAACACTTAATGCCTGCCCACTGCATTTATAAAAATGCATATACAGCTATCAGGAAGTTAGCAAAAAACACAGAAGAACACTGTTCCACACAACTGTCTAAAAAGTTCTGTAAGAAGCATAGAATGGTGTTCTTCTGGAAGTAAAAAAGGGTGTGTAACTCTAAATGAATAAGGCAGGTTTTATGGTCCCAGCAAGAGAAAGATTTAGCACCAGAATGAGGAAACCCTTGGAAAACAGCTGGAGCACAGAAAAATATGTACCACTGCATTGTGGGACATGACCAACATTGCTGGAAACTGGGGTCTCTGGGAAAAGAGTGGTTGAGTGGATAGTACAGACTTGCCCTCCTTGCTGAGTGGCACTTAAGGGCTGGGGTTGGAAAGGGACAACTGGGGCCAGCTTAGGGATGAGGCAGCAGGGTAGGTGGGGCAGCATAAGGTCTGTGATCATCATGTCCATTCGGTGGGGGGGTCACGGGGGCCCTTGGGTTTGCGGCAGCAACTGCCGAATCCTGCAAAACATTGTGCAGGGTCAGGTGTGACAAGACAGAGGCTGGTGTAGACAGCACTAATATGGCTATTTTGGAAAGGAATGCATCATTACATCGCTTTACCGTAGCATATAAAGAATATCCATTTTACTTATAAGATTTTTTTTTTGTACAGTATGACAGCTTCTCGGAGTTTAACAAGCAATCTTATGCCCTGTCCACAAACTTCTAGAGATGACTGAATTCAATAGCTAACTTTAGTACGGTAAAAGCATCATGTAAACTATTTTTAGACCCATCCGCATGGTAATGTACTGATTTTCACTGTAGTTTGTCTTGGATAGAGGTGGAGAGAGAGGAGCTTCAGTTAAAGAAAACCAGTATGTGTTTAAATGGGCCAAAAAATGGGACTTTGTATGTTTGATTTATTTTACTACACTCTGAGCCTCTGCTGGACCCATTAATTTTATTGCCGCAGAAGGGACAGACTCCTCTTGAGCATCGCTTTGTTAATTAGCATTATCGTTCATCACAGGCTGGTCCAACTTGCACTTCAGGGACTCAAGATCACCGAAGGTAAGCCAACATCACTTCAATTCCTCTGAGATGAGGTACAGCCTGGAAACACAAGGGGTCGATCCCTGCCTCTTTTAAATAATTACATAAAAAGGCTTTAAAATAACTAATTAAATGACTAGAGAATGCGATCCGTGGGTGAGGTATATAATGTTGTGAATCACGCATCTACAGTCCAGTATTTTGCACACTGAAGGGGGTGTTTTATGATGATTACACTGAACACCTCAAGCCAGAAGCAAAGAACTAGCGTGGCTCACTCACCCATTTCTGGTGCAGCTCGTTCCTCTTCCTCCGCCATGCTGTCCGCCTGACTGGTGGCGACAACTTCGCTCCCTGACCCTCGTCGCTGGCCTGCTGGCCGGGTGGAGAGAATTGGAGAATTTATTGGCGCTGACACACCTTGGAATGACAGCACTGGTTTCTATGCACCTGGCCTACTGTCTGTTTCTATCTTCATGTCCAGCCTCAAACTAAGCGTGTGCTCCTTCAAGCTCTTGTAGCCTCACTGACCCCAAAATCAATCACCCATTTTCAAGAACTGCTTATCCCAGGGGTCTCCAACTCCAGTCCTGGAGGGCTACCGTCCAGTAGGTTTTCTGTCCCACTTGGCTTCTGATGAGTCACACCTGTTCCTGGTATTTACCTGAGTGCAGGTGTGGCTCATCAGAAGCCAGGTAGGATAGAAAACCTACTGGACGGTAGCCCTCCAGGACCGGAGTTGGAGACCCCTGGCTTATCCTATTAAAATCACAGTGATCCACAGCCAGCCCCAGGAGGTGTGGTGTGGACGTCCAGGTCATTTGCTTAGGAATTTGCAAGATAACTGAGCATTAAGAGCATTTTATAGTTAGCAGTTGACTTAATCTGCATGTCTTTGGTATTGGAAGCTGGAGCAATTAGAGGGAGCCAATAGAATCACTAGGAAGACCTGCATCAACTTATTTATATAGCTATTATATACGACAAATATGATTTATATTTGTGCCAATATAGAGCAAATGTATTGCTCCGTATGGTAAACAAGCCTTTGTATTTGAACAAGGATTGATTGATTGCTTTATAAATAATTAACTAGCAGCAATGCTCTGACTGGTTATTTTTAGTACATACACAAAGCCTACAAAGTAGAAAGTGTTTTCCTAAGATACTTTATCAGTATATGCTCCATACAGTCCAGCACTGAGTGGAACTCAAACCGTGCATTGGGGCAAGGAGGTACTCCTGCTGGCCCGACAGATGGCTTTGGAGCAGAGACAAGAAAGGGCAAGTGTACACACACAAGTCCCCTGTTTTTGTAGGACTGTACCATCTTCCTGGGCTTGGCAGCAGCAGGCCGGCTAATTTAAAATGCTTAAAACAACACGAATCATTTGTATCCACAGCCAGATTTGAGGGTTGAAGGGGCGGTGATTTGCACAGATTGGCCACAAATACAAGTTACAGGCTAACATTCCGGCCCATCTATGTTAATGATTAATTTTGCATGCCTAAATGGAGCATAAATCTTAGCATTACAGTCAGAGCTGCAAAGGTGAGTGGAGTGAAAAAGATACAGGTAAGGCTACCTACCGTTCTCTCCATGCCCGATTGTCCCGTTACTCTGTGAAAGTGCAGAGAGGGAGAGAACAATTACCAGACTGGACCCAAGAGGAAATGAGGCATTTCTGATCGGTGCGGAAGGGCTGAAGCAAACAACTGTCCTCACCTGAGTAGAGTCCGTTTCGGTTCCTGGACCTTCCGTAAACATGCTTTGGTCTGTTGAGATTCCTGACCCACAGGTACTGGGTGAGTCTGGCAGAGTGGGGGCAGGACAACGTCAGAGAGAGAATGACCAAAGTGACATCTAAAGACCTTCATGCCATTGAAAGGCCACGTCAACACTGCTGACGACATAAGACAGACAAACGCAATGGAGCAAGTCACGGATTAGGGAGCTGAGAGCTGGACAGGTCCATTCGTATTTCACAAGCTTACCTCCTGTCCTCCACAAGTGAACTGCAAGAAGTTCAAGGAAGCATTAAGTAAATGGAGCTAATGAGAACTGCCGGAGCCCTTCCACGACAAAACAAAGAGCCCACATAGAAGTTGGGAGTGGAGTTCTAGACAGCAGCCCCCTGCCGGCACGCGATGGTAAGTCAAAGCTTTGACGTGTCTGCTGCCTTTTGGATCAATCCAAACAGAAACAATAGCATGATAACCACCGACACACACCACTGTAGCTCCGCTGGCGAGGGGCTGCGGGAATATCTGACGGTGGACGCTAAGAACTGACGACTGATGACATATGCTTCACTGCTAGCAGGTCCGTCACATTGCCACACATTCTAACCCAGACGCGCCATACTCTTCTCATGCAATTATACTGTGCTTTTTTCCCCTCCCTACACAATCAAAACACACAGGTGTCAGTCAGTAAGCAATAGTTCAAAAAGGAGAACATCTCTCGGAGTACAAAGCTGAACAACACAAGCAAAACAAGATCAATCATAAGCCAGACATCAACCCCCTGCTGCATTTCAAAAGACAAGCAAACGATCGGATCTGCTGGTGGTTTACAAAAACAAACCAGGAGCCGAGCTTCATGCAGAGGCTCTACTTGTTCTACCCTTTCTTCAGCTGTGTTTCACATCCGGGGGGGGAGTCCTGCCACAGGTAATGTCGGCCAAAGAAGTACATGCGGGAAAACCAATCCAGGCCACGGTCTGCAAAGGCATTTCTGGCTCCCCCTAGTGACAAAGGAGAGTACTACGCACAGAACAAACCTGCAGCCACACAGATGGATTCAAGGGGATTCTTGGTCTGGGGCAAGGGAAGTCAGCACTTGCATCGCAATCTGAATCGGACAAGAGCAGGCATTACTGACAAGGCAGTAACAAATTACCAGTAACCGGCAGCCAATACACACAAGGGGTAACCCCAAGTGAAGCCCAGCATGAAAACCAAGCAGCCGAATACGCTAAGGGGATTCTCACTGTGAATTGCTACAGCGTCTGCACTTGAGCAAGGAGGAAGAGGTGCAGCGGAATTAGTGACATAGAGCAGACCAGTGCTGACACGCAAGGCGGTGCCTCACAGCAGGGCGTGCCCCCCCCCCCCACCAACGATAGTTTCACCAGCCCTTGCCTCGCTCATAAGCGGCCCATCCAAATAGGCATGCAGCATCCCGTTCGTGCAGAAACATGGCGCCTTGCCCACACCAGTCCAGTCTCCCAGCTCCCAGAAACACATGCAAGTGACACAACAGGTGACATGCTGGGCCAGATGCAGATGACGAGAATAAACCAACGCGATGCATCGCGTCACAGCCAACCCAGCAAGAAAACAGGTTTGCTGACATTTGTAACATGTGTATTAACTGTGACACTGACTGAATTCTGCGTGAGGGATAAAACAGTAGGACACTTTATAGATCTTTTATCTTTCCTGGTCACATTTTGTTGCTAAATGATTCTGATGAAACATCTGTTAAGCAAAAAAACACTGCTGTAGGTCTTGTAATCCGAAAGTCTTTTCCCTGTGAGTGTGTGTGCGCGTGTGTCAGATTACAAGCTATTCAGCAGCAGCCTGCATAGTACTTCTGACCTCCATAACAGCACAGCCTATAAAAGCCACCCATAGCTTCCAAACAGCCCACCCACAATCGCACGGCTCCATGGGGGACCAACGTACTGGCTGTCATCCACAAGGCTGAGATCTGCCCGTGGCTCGATGCCTCCACCGGGGCGCCCCGTGCATCTGGAGCATCTGTATCTAGTCCGTCCGCCGCGTCCTCAGAGTCTGAGTTGTCCGAGTGTAGGGGGTTGGTGAAGCTGAGAGCCACCGTGTGGCTGGGAGCCTTGGGCTGATCGCAGGGAGAGGGCCGTTTTTCGGCAGAGGGAGGGTCGCCCTCCCCGACGAGGAGCTGTACGGTTTGGACTGGCGCGTTGGCAGTGCAGGGCTGGCGGTCCAGGGAGCAGCTGCGGTGGGTCTTTCCCTTGAAGGCATGACCACGCTGGAGCCGGGTGCTGCCCTCAAAGCTCCGTGGGCCTTCCTGCAGAGGTACCCGCTGGATCTCGATGCTGAGCTTGCGGTCCAGACGCCTTTCTGGACCCTCCGTGGGGGCGGGGACAGGAACGGGGGCGGCAGTGGGCAAGGGGGCAGTGGCGGGAGAGGGGGTAGGGCCAGAAGAGGGGCTGAGGACGGGGACTGGGGCGGGGGAGGGGAAGGGTGCAGGGGCAGGTACTGAAGCAGGGGCAGGGGGGGCTTCGTGGCTCTCGCCAAGCCCCCCCGCCTGTTCAGACACCAGCATATGCAGGATAGGTTTGGGGTGGTAGCGGTCATTGTCCTGCCGTACATTGGTGACTGTGGGGAAGGCAGACGGGGGCGAGGGTAAGAGAATGGGTGGCACCGGCCGTGGCTTTGGCGGCTGCAATATCTCCTCCCTGATGTCCCCCTCCTCCGGACAGACACTGCAGCACAGAGAGACAGACAGCCTCATTTCCTGTCCAACAGCGAAACTCTCGCCACAAACGACTAAAACAGCAGTGCCTCAGGCGACACCACGACCATGGGTCACTATTAGCAAAATAAACTGAGAAGTTCAAGTAGTGCTACTCTGTGCTCACATGTGTAACAGCAGAGTTTAGAGTCAAACTGGTTATGGGGTGAGTAGTGCGTGTGCAAGTCAGTCAAGCTGTCAGTGTTAAAGATTATTTTACTACAAGTTAATAAGCTAATCAATATGTGTTAATTTTTGTTATACGTTTGTCTTAGAATGGATGATTGTTAAAAATAGATCTTTTGTGTAACTTTTACCCATTGTACCTTTTTATCCTTTTGTCATTATATTTGCATTTTACTAGCATTGTATTCCACTTGCATTGTACTCGCTTACCGATCTACCACTTATTGTTTGACCACCTTAGCAACAGCACTGCCACAGAGATAGCAGAGATGAAATTGAATACCATCTCAAACTGGACATAAGCAGACTTACAGGTGCTCCTAGACTGACTTCTAGGAGAACAGGTAGTATGTAAACAAACAGTCATGGTAAGATTCACAAGCCAGTGCTCTTATTTATGTGATACTTAAGTGCATCACGGACATAAGAAAAGAAGAAAAAAAAGTTTAAAGCAATCAAACACTAATGAGGAAAATATACTACTGCATTTTACTGTATTTATTTTTAGTATTTAAAAAATGTAAAGAATGTGTGCAGTATTAAAATTGATAAAAAGCATTCAAGACATTTGTGCCTGAATAGTGGATCCAGTATTGTAGCACCACTGTACAGTATTTGATACAGTACTGTACAGTATTTGATACAGTACTGTACTATACACTACAACAGCCTTCACAACTCGGAAAACTTCAGCTCCATTATAGGTAATAAGAATTATGTGAGCTTAAGAGCTTAACATCTTTGTGTGCATACTGTATTTTATCAAACGTTTGCTATTATGTTACAAAAGACTTCTGACAGTATTGTGTATGCTGTACGTATATACAGTCTATACCAGTACTGTAGTGTATGTATTTATGGTAATATATGTGGGTTCGCCTAACAATAATTTTCCATGGGATAAATAAAGTTCTATTATATCTTACGAAAAACTTTACTAAAAGTAATATACCAGAAACTACCAGCAGGTGGCAGCCTGCACTCCACATATACTGCCATGTTGCACAGCAGACAGGAGTAGGTGTACTGCAGGCAAAGGAATCTGCCCAGGCTTCTCCTTTGAGGCAGCTTTCTCTCTTCACGCTGCCAGCTTGACATCAATGTTGCTGCAGGCGCGTGAGGGATGCAGCGACCGCAGCATCACGCCCTGTTGGCGGCCGGCGGCCAGCGGGAACCCCCCCCCCCCCCCCCGTGGAACAGAAACACATGCCTCCCACACTTTACCGCAGCTCCGGCACAGTGAGAGCCAACGCGGCGTGTGTGTAGGTCATCACGTGCATGCACAGACATCTCCCTAGCCTGGCAGGAGTGCCATGACTCCAGAATTCAGGCCAACGCTGGGGTATCTCCGTATCAAATGGGGGGAGATTACAGCACGCAGTTAGATATGCTGGTATCGGGCCACCGGGGCCACTGGAGGAGCGGGTGACAGTGTGAGGCAGCCAGTGCCTGTGTTGAGTCACAGAAGGATGGTGGCAATGGAGAACAGCCACCACCCCCGCTCCACACAGACTGCCAGCAGAATCCTGGTCCATTACAGCTGTTGCTGTAGAGCCGGGTGTCCTTGCGAATCCTGCCCAGCAGCCCAGGTGAGATGTCTGAATGCTAGTCATGTGATCTCCAAGCACGGCAATCTGCGGGCTATTCTGATCATACGTTTTACACTGCGGCCTGAACAGCGGCTCGCCAACGTGCCAATGGGGTGCCAACACAGCGTGACACCTGCCGGGGGCTGGGCCACAAAAGGCAGTTATTCTTAAAATGTTTCCTCAGACAAGCTTATGTTTTTAGAAAACAGGCACGACCGGCACCCAGATGGCTAGACCAGTCGGAAAGCAGCACCGTGTGACGTGATGTCTTAGCAGTGAGCTGTGGCTGAAACTCGCTTCTTGCAGGTTTGGTCACAAACTCCGGGGCGCCCCCCCCATGACCCACGAGAGGCGTGGCGGATGGCCGTATTGCACACGGCGGTGGAGAGGGTAGCAGTGGAAAATTTAGTGAAACATCCAGGAACCACTAGCCGTGGGGTATGAGGAACGCCCACATCTTTACTGTTGAGTCACATGACCATGATGCAGCCAATTGCAGCAGGAGGAAGCCACAGTGGATCAAGTGATTATGTTGGTGTCTGCTTGGGGGAGGGGAGCAAGCCAAACAGGCCCCACGCCCTTATTTCGACTCACCTGCGGACTCGCGGTGGTTTCGGTGGGGGACATTCCACGTTCTCCTCATCTGAACTTCCTCCCTGCCCCCCCAGACTGTCTCCATCCTGAGACAAGAGGGGAGAGAAGCACACCGTCATCGCTGACATCCAGCAGAGTATCATCCTTATACCATCAGACTTCAACCGGCATGTCAGCGATAAGCTTCTCTGATATACCATGTGAG
Organism: Brienomyrus brachyistius; assembly: GCF_023856365.1. NCBI lineage: Eukaryota > Metazoa > Chordata > Actinopteri > Osteoglossiformes > Mormyridae > Brienomyrus > Brienomyrus brachyistius. The sequence goes on from NC_064533.1 coordinate 12,085,057, forward strand.
CCTCACTGACGTATCAGCAGAACATGGCGGTTATTTCAACGGCATACGAGTGACAGTATGCTACAGGGTGACGATATATCCACAGATCACCACAGGTGGTTTTTATACCGCAACTGTCCATCATAGACACTTCAGTAACCCGTAATATAGCACGTTACATCACATGATACTCTAAAATTAATCAAGACTGAAGTGCATCTTATGCATCGAATACTGCACGGACACAGCAGCGAGCAGGAAATGTGCAACCTTCTCCCTCCTAGACGGCCCACACCACCCTGCATGTCCCCCAGCTTCCCAAACAAGAAATGAGCTTCTGCCTTTAGGCTGGATACCAGCTCCTTATCGCGAAGGACGTCATGTATTTCTCCGGCACAGGAATGGATTCCACACTTCTGGATCGGGGTCAAGATCTCCCCCAACCCCCCCTGCCCCACCCCACTCCAAGCCCAAGCCCGAGGAGAGACTGTCCTGAGAACCGTGTAGGAGCTCAGGGTCACAAGCAGGTCAGGAACAGTGGGTAGGAGCACGGAAGCTGCCTCCACCCAGACGCAGCACGGTGTGGTTATTTTAGCGCTTCTAAGTAAGTGTAACGTTGCCGGCTCACCAGGCGCTCAGAGATGCGGCAGAGGGAGGTGCCCTCCAGCTGCAGGAGCTGCTGCTGGAAGAGCTGAGCGATGGCCCTGTGGACGAGCTCGTACTGCTCCTGTCGGGGAGACATGGGGGGAGAGGAGTGAGTGCTTAGGGGGTGGCTAGAGCATCGCTTTAACAATAGTCACTACAACCTGCATGTGTTGACAATGCAACGGTGCTGCGACACTATCCATCCATCCGGGTTTCATATCTGTTCATATCAGTTACCATCCATGCAAGTGTACGTCTGTCCCCGTCGGGGAGTTTTGCCTAGTTCTGATTACTGATCTTTGTGATTTTTTGGGACTCTTTTCCCTTGACATGTTAAATAATTCTGCAGTTTCTGTCGCCCATGCATCTGATATTTGGGTGCTACTGGGCTGCTCTGGACCTCTGTTAGTTGTTTTGAAAGCTCAGATATCTAAGGGCTGATTGTCAGGCCACTTTTCTGGCTGAGACATAGTGTTAATTGGCACTCAGCCTAATGAGTCACCTTTCTAACTGTTTGTAATTGCGATTTAGTTTCTTTAAAAGTTATTTCCCTGTGATGTATTTTGTCTACCATGCATTAGGTTCCCTCTCCTTCAAGTAATACCAAATATGGGATAGTTTTACTTAACTACACTATGTTTTCTTATACTGGCCAAAACAGGCAGCTGGTGTCTCCAAATTTCCTGTAGCGTACGACTGTGGTTGCATGTGTGTGTCTGTGCCCTACGATGAACTTGCATGCCTTCCCCCGGCTTTGTGCCCTGTTCTGGGTATTTTGAGATACTGGAACCACTATGAGGGGAAGATGGTGGCGCAGGAGGTAGTGCTATCGTTCGGCAACTGGACGGTTGCAGGTTCGAGCCTTGGTTCCTCCTCACCCCATCAAAGCGTCCTTGAGCAAGACGCTGAACCCCAAGTTGCTCCTGGTGAGCAGGTTGGCGCCTTGCATGGCAGCCTCCACCACCGGGTGTATGAATGAGTGTGTGAATGTAAGGCATAAAATGTGAGTTGAATTTGAGTACTCGTAAGAGTAGAAAAGCGCTATATAAATGCAGTCCATTTACCATTTACCAAGGCCCAAGTCTCTCCCCGCAACCTCAAACAGGGTAAGTGTAAAGATTTATGGATATAATGTGAAAGAGCCCAAACAATTCACTGCAATTTACATATATGCATATAAAAAACAGCAGGCTGCAGACAACGATCCAAACTTATTTGTCTTATAAACACGTTACTCATTGAGCCTCTCGGACATACTGTAGGATGCGTTTAATTAAACGATTATATGTTACACTCAGTGGGCAATTCACACCTGCTCATTACCACATCTGTACAAGCAGGTGATGCACCTGCTCATTACTGCAAACAAGCCACTTATCCAGACAGCGAATCACGTGGCTACAAATATAAATAACACAGGGAGAGGCTCATGATGCTCTGTTATACTGCATCTAAGCACCGATACATTATACATTATACATTCTTTATAGGTGGTATGATTGCTGGGTGTCAGACACAGTGGTTCCAGTATCTCAAAATACCCAGTCAGCGGTACTGCTGCTGCCGCTAAGAATATCTTGTTAGTGAGAGGCCAGAGGAGAACGGCAGACTCGTTAAATCCAATGGGAAGGGCACAAGTGCAAAAATTACAGCATAGCACAACAGCAGTTTGCAGAAAAGCATCTCTGAATGCAGAAATAATCAGGGTTATGTTCCACACCTGCCCCTTGTTAGCCCTGGGGGTCTATGGATGGACCAACTGAAGTGGCCACTGGGTGTTACTATAATACTGGGGTTCTCATGACAGCTATATGTACTTTAGTAATATCAGGGTTGAGAGGCTGGCAAGATGCACGAGAGAGAGAGAGAGAGAGAGAGAGAGAGAGAGAGAGAGAGAGAGAGAGAGAGAGAGAGAGAGACAGGCAAGCAAGATGAAGGAACAGTCTGATCACATCTGACTGATGAGAGTTACCTTCGTCTGCACCGCCGAATGCCTATGCGTCCTCATTTCCTGAATGAGCCGGAACACGTTGAAGTCTTCTGGAATCTTCTACAAAGGGTGAGAGCAACTGTGATGACGAGAAGCCCTCAGAGACCAAGCAATACTGAAACCCAGGGTGCCAGAAGTCTAAAAATAACCCAAGAGTAGAACCCGTGGTCCATTTTGCCTTTGATACACAAGGTACACACAGTGCCCCCTGGAGGGCACCAGTCACCCTGCACTGTCATCTTCCACCATCCCTATTTAAGCTGCATGCTACTGAACATGAGGCTAGTGCCCTCTAGAAGAAGCTGCCGTTTCCTCGCAAGGACTCACAGGGCCGCCTCCCACAACGCCTACAGACCCTAGCTACCCCCCCCGTAGAGACAAAGAGGCCCCTGCTCAGCTCTCAGCAGTTTTTTTCATCCTGTTTCCTGCATGACAGCATTGTGTGAGTGTGCGTGTGTGTTTATGTTTGCCCGTGTGTCAGAGTCCAGCACATCTCACCCCAGCTTTGAGCAGGTTCCACGTGTAGTCGATGGCACAGATGGCGCCAGTCCTCCCGCAGCCCGCGCTGGGAAAGGAGGCAGTACAGTCCAGGTTAGGTCACGGTCACATACCTCAAACTTAGACAGACATGCCGACGTGCTGTCAACACATTTGGTCGTAACTGCGTTCTCTCCATCGTAAACACGGTGCCACTCGCATATGACCATGTTTCCTTAGTCGTGACAGCTGCCCACCCACTCACACGCGCATTCACTCATTAGTAACCTAATTCGGGGGAATCAGGGCTCCATAAAGGGACTGCGCGTGTGCGTGAGCGTGCCCTCGCTTTCGGCGCAGGGCCATCGCCAGGCTAGCAGCCTTGGTGCACATGTCTTCAATCGAGTGGTAATGGCCACGTTCAGCGCCGGCTCTGGGCCACTTCCTGGCACTAATTAAGTCGAAAATAAAGTCAAGCGAAGATGAAAAGACTTAACTGGTCATTGAGAGCACCTCCCCCACCACCGACAATGGGCCCCAGGACACAGACATGACATCATCACACCCAGACAGTGGCTCGCACCCCTACTGCTGCCCCCGGCCCCCGTCCCCCACGCTGTGGGATGCTTAGCGGAGGTACAAGACCACCACGCCCACAACCTGGGCTAACAGGAAACATTTAGCACATGCACCCTGAGGAAACATCTCAGGTTTCTAAAGACCAGCTATTGCATCCTGATGAACAGAAAACACGTGATCGCCACCCACACACACACACACACACACACACACACACACACACACACACACACACACACACAGACACAGGAAAAGGACACATAAACATGTGGGTCAGTGGCCTCCAATGTATTAGGGTGTGTGTGTGTGTGTGTGTGTGGCATGCACATGTTCAGCATCTGTGTGTGTCCACATGCCTGCTTCTCCGTGAGGCTCACCTGCAGTGGATGCAGATGGGCACATCTTCGTGTTCCTGGTACTCCCTCATGAGGGCGATCATATCCAGGATGGAGTCGAACGACGATGGCACGTCGTGGTCGGGCCAGTTGATATAGTGGAACTGCGTGAGTCGACGCGACTCCTAGTGGACAGGGTGTGTTAAGGGACAGAGCCGATTGGCTGACGGGCTCAATGGATATCAACAAAAAAAAAAAAAAAACACCACAATAAACATACATTCTGGTATTCTGCCGTCAGAGTTCGGAGGATGTAGTCGGTTCTGGGTTGTTCCGATTCCTGAAACAGATTAGTAATAAAGTCATCCAATTCAGCAGAGCCAGTCTTATGCAGCCTCCAGCCAGTTACTATGCTTAACAGCACTATGCATTCTGGGAAGAGCAGGCGACACGGTGATGAAGAGGGGAGCGAGCAGCTCACTCACACACGAGATCCTGAAGGGCCCGAGCCTCAGGGGCGGGTCACCAAGTGTCGGAAAGTACCGCTCACACTTTTTCTGTGAACAGCAGAAACAAACAATAAAAGAAAACTCAGCACCAGTGTTCATGAGCATCATGGAAGTTTGGACAGGATCAGGATAGAAGAGCCTCCGGTAGTACTCTCCGTCTCATGAACACACGCGCACATGCACACACGCACACACGCACGCACAAACTGTCGGTGTTTCACATCCCCTCCCACGGGGGCGGGGACGGGACAGGGACGGAAGGCTCCGGGGCCTCAGGTGGAGAGACGGCTCTATTCACGGGGCAGAAGCCGAGAAACACTCACCCTTCCCATCTCGAATTCGCGACATGCCATCACGATGACCTGCAGACCATGGGGGATGGGGGGCAGGGAGGGAGAGAGGCGGAGTTAGGGAATCAGAATGAGCAGGCTACTTAATATCCATAGGGAACTGGCAAGGATGGCCACACGACTGACGGGTTTCAGCCTCACAGGTCATGCTGGCGTGACCCGTGCGCTCGGATCAGCGCCTCGTGCAAAGCGAGGCGTGCTTACCGCCAAGCTCGTGCTTACCAGATGCCAAAAAGAGGAACGAACGGATGAAGAAACTAAGTGATGCTAACATAACCGACGAGTATGCAAAGAAAAAAGAAACCCTAGACACTCCAAGGCTGAGGAGGACGATGAGGGGATGTGCAAGACGGGGCGGGAAACCCCAGCTCCGTTATTAAGAAAGCGCGCACACACAGTATATAGCGCAAATATACACACAAAACAAACAAGTATATCTATGTATACATGCACAAACAAAATGTCTGTGTGTCCTCCTGAGATCCAGCAATTCACTTTCATCTTCTGTAAAGGGTATTGTGCTTTTGCAGAAATATCTCAACTTTTTCCCAGTATCTCAGAAGGACATACACACAGAAATGATACGAAAAAATGTAGGCTGGCACTCTGCATGTGGCAAAAAGTAGATTTGGGTATGGATGGTGGGGACATGTCCCTACCGATATTGTGGGAGTGCTGTGTGTGTTGTGGAGGTGAGGGTTCAGGGCTGATTTGGTTCTTACCAATGTTTAAAAGCTATGCTCTTGGTATGTGAAGCGCTAATGGCTAACGTAGGCTGTTGCTCTGTATGTAGAGCGCTAATGGCTAACACAGGCTGTCGCTCTGTACTTGAAGTGCTAATGGCTAAAATAGGTTAACCCACCGACACGTTATACTCCCAGATCATCCTCCAGAAGTCCACCACTGTGTTGGGTAGGGGCCCCTGGGTGGCGATGTAGGCCTCTGCTTCTTCGACCCCCTGTAAGGAAGAGGTGGTCAGCAGGAAAGTATGAAGACACATGCAGTGCACAGCCATGGTCCACCCCCCCCCCCCAACCCCACCCCAATGCTGCGCGGGCCGTCGACTCACCTGAAACATGCTAGACAGAAACACTTCCTTGTATTTCAAACCATACTCTCTGCCAGGAAAGTGATATTTTACCCATAACCAAATTCGGAGTTCCAGGTAACAAATTAATAAACAATAATAATAATAATAATAATAAAGTAGAGCAGCCATGCCCTGCGAGATTCCATAGCGTTAATGACCGGGCCAGCTGCTGCTCCTGCCCGACAGAACATCCCTGCTACGCAGATGTCAAGCGGAGCTCTTCATTAATTATGCTCAATTGAGATGTCAATTCCATGCGGCGTGTAATTTCAAATCATATTACAGAATGAGTCTGGGTGCTGAGGGATTAAAGCAAACCAAAATAAAAACGACCTTTTTCCATGTGTACAGAGGCATAGATTGAAATGTTCGGCCCCCTGACAAAATGTCACTTTGGGCCCCCCAGCCAATTTTTTGTATAATTTTATGTATTCAAGGGTAACATGCTAGGGCTCCCTGAATCTGTCAGGCTATTCATGCTACTCGTACGCACGCGTGCTAAAACAATGCAGCCCAGTCATTTGTGAAACTTAAAGGTGGATAAAATTAGACTGACATAAGTCCATAAAGTCTAACAATTCAAATTCAAATAACGGACATTATCATTATCATCTCTAGGGAAAAACATGGGCAGTTTTACCGTTACAGCTATTCCACTGCAAACTGGGTATAGCGCAGCTGTACAAATCATAGAGGGTCTTCGGCTTCGGTTCATTGCATCAGTGATGAGATTCATCCAGTCAACGAGTCGATCAAGGCTCATTTAGAGCTAATTTGGATAGGCAGACTCCGGTCAGGAGCTGGTTAAGCACAGAACTCTAAACAGTTATAGGAGCTCTTGTGTGATTCATTGCTTGCTCTGATTTTAAGTCTGTGTTAGGGAATCTGACTGTCATCATAAAGACTCAGCCACTCTGGGGGACTAAAGACAGACAGCGTGACAGTGAGAGAGAGACAGCACAGAGAACAAGTGCGGTCGCGGTAAGCGCATGCCCATCCACACAGCCCACTTCCGCTGTACAAACAAATAAAAAAACCCACCCCCCACCCACATGCTTGTAACATGCAGGAGCAAACACGAGCCCTGGGGATTTCTGTACCTTTAAGAAGTTGGCGTTGATGTAGTCCGTGTCCTGGTTAGAAGTTTGCAACGAAAGCTTCACTCGGCTGTGATCAACTGGGGAGGGACAATGGAGGGACAAAATTACAGCTGCGCCCCAAATCCAAGCTGAACTGCATCTCCTCAGAATTTTAGAAAAAGAGCGACATGGCGTTCAGATGCCCTGGGGGCGCTGGGCTCGGGGCCGAGAAGCAGGCGGCAGTCAGGCCTCGTGGACGCAAGGGGCCCGAAGTGCTTACATGGCAGTATGTCTTTGTATCGGTTCTTCTTCACATTCTCCTCTCTCTCTCCAACGCTGGTGGGGTAGATCTTCTCCGTCCTGTACTTCGTCGACAGCCTGCGCAGCCTCTGTGCGAGACGCGGCCCGAAAAGCCACGGTGAAAAAGAGGCGAGGTCAAGGTCAAAGGTAAAAGGACAAGGTCTTTCCAACCCGTCTGCTGAGATGGAGACAACTGGCTTCCCCTTCTGACATCTTGCAGTAGTTCTGAGCGTCATTTACATTTTGCATTTTTAGATCTGGTACATGATAACGTTACAGCACAAAACATTTTCACAAATATGTCCCAATTCAAGAAACACTTTAAAAATATATTATTTCACTGGATGAACTCCAAATTAGTCCTGTGATGGACTGAGACAGGCTCTCATGCACTGTTATCCTATACTGCAGTGTTTCCCAAACTAGTCCTAGGGGACCCCCAGACAGTCCGTGTTTTTCCACCCCCGCCCCCCTACAGCTCCCAGGAGCAAAAACATGGACTGTCTGGGGGTCCCTGAGGACTGGGTTGGGAAACTCTGCTGAAAGATGGGTGGAATCACAAATTACTCTGCAAGATATAGAAATATTACAACCGAACTTCAGTCACTCAGGTAACCAGCCGTGGGTTCAGTCAAAGCAGCTGAACAGACCACTGTGCTGGTGTGTTTATGAGAAGAACAGCTCCCAAATTTAAGGTGAGGGTCCATCACACCACACAGGGAGAGATGCTGGAGGGGCCGGGTGCCCTCTCTCCCACCCCAAACATCCCAGTCGCCACTGGTTTTAAGTTTAACCACACGCACCAGTCCAACCTACAAGACCCAAAAAAAATATAAAAGAATAAAGGGAACCGTTCTTTGCACAGCTGTTCCATATCGCTTCATTTTTCACCTTAGTCTGCATTGTCGTAACAGGCATTAACAAGCTTATTCTTAAGTTTTATAGTGCCCCGAATGGCCTAATTTCCTGTACTATATGCATTGTGAAAAATGCATCCTGTTTGGGCTGCGCGATATCACATTGCGATTATAAGGTGCACGTACAAAAAAAATAAAAAAATCACCAGGGCTTTAGCTGACAGGCATAAATATTTGTCCGAAGGCCGGCTTTTCGCTACTATATGGATGTTTACTTACGGCCATATTAGGTAAGCAAATTAGTAACCCTAAAATATTAATGAGAGGCGGATGATGATGTCCAAAAGTTAGTGATCTGTATATATTCAGTGTATCCTTATGTTTAAAGATAGTGTTGGACTTTAAAACTGCAAAAAGTACCACCACAGCGCCAACATCTTTCTCTGGTTTATGCACGGAATCTCCTCTTTCGGAAGATGTGACTGCTGGGCTGTTTCTTTCTTCACCGCCACTTCAGTGCTTACATGATTTACCAAAACAGTATTATGTAGCCTGCTCCGCTAACCAAATTTAATAAACAAAGAATTTATACAGATTAACTTATGGGAGTCACAATACACCTCTCATTAATATTTTAGCTATACTACTAAATCGGCTTAATAATCGACAAATTGCTTGCGTAACTAAACGTCCGTATAGCGCTGCAAAGCCGACGTCCGGACAAACATTTACTGCCATCATCTATAGTCCTGGTGATTATGCGCGTGTCATATAATCACGATTATATCGCCATACGATATGGAGCAGCACTAATCCTGTTAAAACATTTCACTGCCTTTGAATTACGCCTGAAAGTAGGACCAGAAAGGAAGGAGACAATGTCAGTTTCCCAGTTTAAATGGCCCCGTTGGGCAGTGAGGGGTGCAAACGACCCAGCCAATCAGGGGCCACAGCACGGCCTGATTCTCTGCAGCAGTCAGTACGGGCCGTAAAGCGGAGGCCGTACCACCATGGAGCAATTCTTCATTTTAAAAAGGGTAGGTAACAGCCCAAGACAGAATTAGAGAATCTGCTGCTAATTTAGTTATAGCCTTTCTGGGCTGGCAGACACTGCACAAGGAGACAAAGGACAGGGCGAGATAAAGCTGAATATCTGAGCAGTATGAGGAGATGGGTATCGTCAGAGCACACACACATACACCAGTCAGAACATCACGTCCAGATCAGAGGCTGTTTAAATAATGAATATTAATCTATCACTGCAGCCAGCATATAGATTCTCATTTTTATAGAAGACAAAATTCTACCAGGGCTGTATTCAGTTTGAGGGGGACCCCAGGCTGTCCTGTAAGTCACATGGTTACCTCTGAAGGGCCAGACTAGGGGAGGAGCCATCTGAGGGGGAGTGGCCATCTGAGGGGAAGGAGAGGGATTGGGGGTGGGGGGGTGGAGAGAAGTTGAGTTCGGCTTTCTGCAAGGAGGGGGCACTTTTATATATCCTCTCCAGAGAAGTCGTGGTGGTCATGTCGCTGGGCAGGGGCCCGTCCTGATGAGAGTGGGGGTGGGGGGGGGGGTTCTGCGTTGCTCCAATCCCATCTAAGCCCCCAAAAAGACAGAACACAACAGAGGAAATGAACAGGGTGCTGGGAAGGGGGGTGACTACGTGGATGTGAGAGGGCCCTGCAGCACTTCCTCGTCTGGCAGCACCAACGTGAAACAAAGGGAAGGAGAGAGATCATGGGGGAGGGGGGACAAGCGGGCCAGGACTGTCCCAGATTGGTCAGTGTCGCTAGCTCACTGTACTGTGATTGGTCAGCCTGCTCCCGGGTGTCCCCATCTAAAGCCTTATTAAAACACTGCCTTCCCAAATCACATGCCTACCCCCCCCCCAGCTTCCCGTGAGTTCACAGCGTGACGGCAGAGGCCGACGGACTTCCGTGTGACTCAGCTCGGCCTCATGCACAGCACTGGTTCCTGCTTCCCCACCTCATGGCCGAGGTTTCAAGCTCCTTCGGAGGACAACCTCCATAAATACAGCATCACCACTTGACTTTATGCAAAACCAAGTTTTTGGTTTTAAAACCAAAAATGCTAACTTTTAACACCTCGCGGCATGGTGGCACATGTGAGGGGGGGGCATGCTTCACCCGCGGATTATACACTTTCCCCCCCTTCGGTCCGGCGTGGGTGAAGCCACACCACTTCAGCAGCGTGATACAGCATCAGCATGAGTCTCGGGGTCCCTGAGCAAACACGCTCTATGGAAACTACCACCACCACCACCACCACCAGCACCTCCGCCCTTGGGTGTGAATTTCCTTCAGAGCAGCTTAAATAGAGCACAGAGTGGGTCAAGAGAGCATTCCGGCTCAGATTCCCCATGCCTACGCATCATCCCTCGAAATCGGGCAGCGTAAACACACCCACCCGGTTCAGGGGTTCATCAGGGACCCTCCAAACGTCCTGCTTCTGAGGAGACACCGCGGCCCGCCCCCTGGAAGATGGCCTCCTGCCCATATGCGTTAAGCCAGTCCATTAGCAAAGCGCTAATACAACAGTCACGTGCACTGCGAGGTACAGGCAGCACTCAGGTACGCTGGCGACCCCATGCTTGGGAAACGTACATTTCCATGGAAACTGTCAGTGGCCAGGATGTGGCGAGTGGTGTAGGTGGCAGCAGTGCCCCCGGGGTGATAGGCGAGGCGGGGAAGGCACAGGCAAGCACGCGCAGAAATAGGTCATCCTCCTCTCCAGAGTGCGCTCCCCTACATCACAGCACACTGACACACTGCTGCAAGGGTTGGCGCACACAAGCACGGACGGGAATGCAAGGGTCCAGTTCAGCCCCCACCCATGGGAACATAGATAACATGGGTAACTTAAGTGTGGGTAGGGGAACTCTGTGCCCCCAGAGACCCAAAAAGAAAATCCCCTAAGGTTCTCTTGGAATGCTGAGAGCCGGCTGGAGGTCCGCCCACCACTAAGCCCCGCCCACCACGTAACCACACCCACTCCACTACCTTTGACAGACAGCCATGTGACCACCTCTCTCTGACCTTGCATGTCAGGAAAATCAGTGCCTTACTGATTTATTTTGGCCTCCTGTGCCTTTACTTTCAGGGGAAAATGGAGCTTTCTTAGTGACTGGGTGACTGGTTTAGGCACCTCATCTGCTTGCAGCTCCGCTTACATCTGTGTCACCGCCAACCTATGTGGGGAAATGAAAGAGCAGCTTTCTGCGCCTGATCTGCTGGGGCCGTCCACCATCCCTGGGGACTCGCCTCTGCTCACATGCCAACGCGCCCACACGCGACACGGATCAGTCTCGGCAGACACTCGGCTGATCTTACCGGACCATTATCTACGTTCTCTTATAATCCTCTTACCCAAACACATTTAAAATTTCGCTTTAATTATTTATCCAGAATATTTACAGGTTTCGAGAGATATTCGTTCAAAGGTACAACAGCTTGTCTCTCTTATGGCACCAAGTACTTTGGCCTGTATCAGTTGATCACACAAATGGGTTAGTATGTCAATCAGAGCATCACGATTCACACCAGTAGTCAGAGTTTGAATGAGATCACCACAGGTGATCGGGATCTCGGTCAGAACCGCAGCCCACCTCTGCCTCGGACCCGAGCTCCAGCGCTGTACAGCAATGCACCCGCAGTAGGGATTAAACCACAGGTGAGTCAGCTCACTCCCACGCTGAGGTGAGAAACCATAAACAGTTTCCACAGTGGGCCAGCGAGCCACTTATGCGAGCCGATCCACGCATTTTTAGAAGGGGACTGTCACTGCAGTGCAATGGTACAGCCCAGAGAAAACAGCAGGAGATTTCGAGAAAGGGGATCAGCCTCATCGGGCACCACAAACATACGGTAGCCCGAGTTCTGGGAGGAAAGGAAAGCAGTCAGACACGGGGATTTGAACCAATTTCTCAGGCCATGAAGCCCGAGGTCAGATGGTCACAGCGTACGGCTCCTACATCCAACCGTCCCACATCATATCTGCCAAAACTCTGGACCAAGACGACCCACAACACGTTGTAACTAATCCCTCAACTACACTTCTGTGCTTGGGAGGTATCGGATACGGTCATACCATCCAAGCATTATCCCGCGCTACATTTGGAAATCCTGGTGATAAAATTCACTGACGGAGGGTGTCTGCACAATAATTTTTTTTGCCAAACAGCACCACAGCATGCTGGCTAATCTTGTCAAGATTTAAAAAATACTGCAGTATACTAAAATGATGAGATACACTATATTACTATAATACTTACTACAATAAGCCTGTTGGGATCTTTCTCCTTCTCCATCTGCCTCATGGGGCAAATATTAAGGAAAACCCAGCAACTGCCAGCATTTCTTTTAAGCCTTTCTACGCACCCCTAGGGCACACGGAATGAAGGCGGGACGACTCACCAGTTGCAGAGGTTTGAGTAACTGCTACAAAAATACCAGGAAGTAACAGCTGAATCAGAGTTACTGCCCTTCAGTCAAGCGCAGTAACACCCTGAGAGATGGGCTGGGAAGAGGCTGGGGAGGGACAGGTTTCCTTTTAAGGAAATACTGTTGGTTTTTTTGCTTTCAGGCGGGTGGATGTAGCAATCTGAGATTTTACGCCACACTGGCCCCTACAGCAAGACGTTGGAGACCAGGTCCTCAGCCTGAATCTGTCATACCTGGGGGAGTGGCTGCAGTAGAGGGCCCGCTAAAGTCATGGGGGAGGCACTCAGCCAGGAAACACCTGAGGGGAGCCAATGACTCAGGCCTGGCCTGGCCACGCCCACCCCTTCAGCCAGCTCTCTGGGGCCACAGTCTTCACCGGCTGCCCACTTCCTGTCATCGGCCATTCACTTCCTGTAGCCATCCACCCACTTCCTGTAGCCGGCTGCCCACTTCCTGTAGCCTCCGACTGACATGACTGTTTTAGCAATGTTAAATTCAAAATGGAAGGTCTGGCTAAACCAAATGATTCATATAAGGTTATTATACAATCCACAGTTATTACAAAGGCCGCAGATCGACTCCAGGACCCCAGTTATTACAAAGGCCGCAGATCGACTCCAGGACCCCAGTTATTACAAAGGCCGTAGATCGACTCCAGGACCCCAGTTATTACAAAGGCCGCAGATCGACTCCAGGACCCCAGTTATTACAAAGGCCGTAGATCGACTCCAGGACCCCAGTTATTACAAAGGCTGTAGATCGACTCCAGGACCCCAGTTATTACAAAGGCTGCATGGAGTTTCTGGGAAAATGCACGTGCATGAACACAGGAAGCCGTGATGCATTTCCTCTGCTGCTCCAGCAACTCGTTGGCAGCATTTGGGATCGCAGGTTTTGGGGAGGGGGAGGGCATTTGGGGTTGCATTGTCCCAGCTTCAGCTCAAAAGGTGACAGGTGCGCCGGTAGCCGCTGAGCGTGATGTGCCTGCTGCATTACACACATCCGCGCAGCTCAGTCAGACGCAGACAGCGGGATTGTAATAACAATGACAAGCATGTCAGCATTGTCACTTTCAGTCACATTGGATGGGGACACAAACCAGAACATCAGAAACTAACAGACCTGTAGGGGGGTTGTTAGTTTGTGCATAGAACTAACACACACACACACCTGCCTCTTGGGAGGTCACACAGCCACACTGGGCTGCATATTTTAAGTGGACCTGCAACCAGTGTGAATTACCACAGCTTACCACTGCCCAGAGTCCAGTCTTACTCACCATGTTACTTCATCAAGCAGTGACAGAGTGACCCCAAAAGTGATCTTAGCGGTTTTTGATGCAAGAGTTCTCATGGTCTTGCAGTTGCAATCACTTGTGAATTTCTTCTAAAACGCTGCCTTTTTTTTCCATCCGCAAATAATCAGTGGCTTCAAGCGAGCCTCCTCACTCTCTCTCTCACACATGCACACACACACGCACGCACACACACACACACACACAATCCTGGGTTCTGCCACATAGCACAGCTGGACACCTGTGCCCAGACCTCTGCTCCCCAGCACAGAGGACCAGAGGGTGGACAGGAATCGTCCCCTAACGATACGGCTGAGGACAGGTGCAGTGAACAAAAGGGGCCTGGCAGAACCCAGACAGTCAGCAGCTGTTAAAACATGCGCACACCGTTGTGTGGTAAGGCGCCCTAGATATTGAAACAGCAAATATTGCAAAGATTTAGAAACTTTCCTTAGTACCAGAAATTGCTTAAGTAGCCTATAACGTGAAGGAAGTCGGGCGATCTATGAAAACGGGTAATAAGTTAAACTCATTATCTAAATAATACACTAAAAATTAAGTATTTTACAAAAAACTGACAGCCTGGATGAACTCAACTTCTCCAGTGCCGACAGATCGCACTGAGCGCTGTCCGCATGACGCCTGCATGCCTTTTCGGTGCTCTGACATGTGACAGCTGCTTATGCCGCTATCTTCCTGCATCCTTTTCAGGTGGCAGCCAAAAGCACACATGCCCCCCGATTCCACGTAAGTACTGGGTTTAATTTCATTTTTGCGTGGGCAAGCTCCCGCATGATGCGACAAACTGAAAGATTGACTGCAGACATTTTGCGTGTCTGTGGTTGTAGGCCATGGCGGAGGGGAGGGGGGGGGGGGTGGGTAGTGCTCCCTGGATGGGCCAAAGCTCCGGCTCAGCACCGCATTACAGGTACGGCGTTATGAAAACGCCGTGTCGCAACTCTGTGGGCTAAGCAGAGCAGTTTCATTCGCGCAAGATGGAGCAAGACGGAGCAACAGGGTACAAGCCTGCACCAGTTATCCGGGTGACGGCGGCGGGGTAAGGAGCCCCTCCGCTACCCCCACCCCGGCTGGGATGGCTCTCCCCCCCCCCGATGAAACCTATTCCAGCGGGAAGAGAAACTAACACTGTCCCCTTTTATATTGGATCAAAGACTCTTGGATAAACAAAACCCACACGGGGAAGGGGAAATAACTGCGTAATACAAATGTGTTCAGTGGGCGCTTATTATACATATGAAAAGGATGTCATACCGTCCTCCTATACGAACAGAAAGGGACTGTTAAAAGCGGTCTATAAACTGTCAGACAACCCACAAAAAAAGGGTTCAAGTGATAACTTAAGTATCGAATTATTTTATACAATAACAGAAAGCAAAGAACAATCCTGGTGCATATTTAGGCATATGCATTCAGTTAGAAATATAAATTAAATGCCCCGATGGTAAAGATGCATCAATGTGCAGCCGTACCTTCCTTCACTCAGATCCTTCATTACAGCCTAATAAACCAGGCAAACTGTAGCTCCAGCAGCCCACCTCCACCCCACCGCCGCGAACAGACAGCTGTCAGAGTTATCAAGCATCAGACGTACGTGTCAAAACTCATTTTCACGGCAGCTGTTCTGTCGGTTGGTAATCAGCGGGCAGCTTTCAGCGGGCCGTCGCTGAATCCCCCAGTGGGGAAGAGTTTGGAAGGCTGCAGCTTGCGATCGGGGTCTAAAGGGCGGCTTTAGGACACGGCGTGCCCAGGGAGCACCAGTGGAAAACACGGCTGCATGAAGGAGGGCAGCCTGCGCGGATTTACCACCTCACCCAGCAACATGCACTTCAAAACAAAACGCGGCTGGCCGTCATCCCCCAGCCCCCGACGGTCTGGGCCGCGGGGTGTAGATGCCGGGGTGGAATTAGAGGGCAGGCGCCGTATTTGACAGGGAGAAGATGGTGCGATCAGTGATCTGGGGGAGGTTGCATTGTTAGGCCGCTCGCAGCCTGACCAGACTGGGGAGACCCGAGGGAGCACGCAAGCCATGCCGCCGGGGAACGCCGCAAAGAACCACCCCTCGGTACAAACAAAGCTGTCAATTGGACTCCCCAGGCAACCTAATATCTCGTTTATTAGCCAGCAGTGCCTATTTGTCGTCAATGTACAGCCCTGACGAGCCCCCCTCGGGTAATCGCTTAGTGCAAAGTCGGCTGTTTCGGGTGCAAAGCAGTGCGTTCTTACCATGAAGTCACTGCCGAAGTTGTCCTCTCCCCTCTGGTCCCCAGCTTGCATGGCATGAACCCCCTGAATGAATTTCTTCAGGATAGTCACCTGATCCATCCTAGCGATCCAGTCACCTTCCCACGCGCAATCTGCCGCTTAATTAACAAGAAGTCGTGGAGCCACGGCGGCGTAAACACGATAAATAAATAAAGTTATTTTTCAATCCACGGAGAATCGCTTCCATGTGATTGTCGCCCTACATTCATATTTCCACGGATAGAGAAAGAAGTCCAAGTAGGCTTCGTGTTACCTTCCTAATTCCTGTATATGATTAAATGGGGGGGGAAATAAATGCATTAATCATGCGGCCATTCCTCCCTGCCTCCCAGCTTCCACATTCTCAATAAAGTCAGACGGCGAAGTGGTCGGACCGCCCAAAAGCCGCTGCGAAACATGGCCACGCCTCGCATTCAGACGCGCCAGGCGATTGGATTACAGGTTTACTGTCCTGCGACGTCATTGGCTAACATGCTTTGTCGTTTGACACTCCCGTCCTTCTTTATAAAGCGGATGTGAATCCTCTTCTTGATGGTTAATTACTAAACCGGCGTTGTACAGTTCAGCCCCGTCATGCTTATGATTCACTATTGAATAATTAAAAAAAATGAATGAAAACAATTCACACACGCATATATATATATATATACGAAATGAAACGAAATGTTCAAATTTAATATGTCATATTTAAGTTATAATATGTTATCCCAAAACGTTTTATGGTTTTAATTCATTCATTAATATTCACAAGCATCGTCTATGCAATTGTGTAAAGAGTGCTTCACTCTGAGATTTACAGATATATTTTATAAATTGCTCAGTACTCATGTACCTTAATTGGCTTCTTCAACTTTCTTTGGTGAAAATACGATGGCAATTTATAAATTCACGTACCACAAAGGCAAAATATTTACTGTTGAAAAATCGTAGAAGGCGAATGTCAGTATACATCATTTTACATTGCTCTGGAATATAAAACAGATCCATGTTTCTCCGATAAGAACAAAAGATAACATGTAGTGTTTGAATCTGGTAGCTTGTAAGGCGCTAAAATAACATGCAAACAGTACATTGCAAATTTTAGGGGTTTGTTTGGATTTCAAACTCCCAAGTGTACCAGTCTCTTATCTCTCTATGTGAGTCACCTGGGCCCTTGGTGGAGTAATGCAGTTAGGTCAGCAAAAGTGGACTGCATCACACGCACACACGCACACACACACGCACACACACACACACACACACACACACACACACACACACACACACACACACACACACACACACTTCCTCCCTGCTCACATCTTTGCTTCCACTTCTAATTTTTCACAAACTCAGTGGAAGCGAGGATCCCTCCCTTGTCCTGGGTCAGTTTACCTCCCCAACCCCCCAGAATCCCCCCGTCTGCGTGCTAAGCCTTTCAGTCCAGCCCGTTCAGCCCCCCCAGGGACTTCATTCTTATCTTGTGACTGCCCATTATTGTACAGCTGCCCTTCTCCGATCTGTCCTCTCTGTCACCAGGCAGCAGTGGAAGTTTCTCTCGGCATTTTTTCACGTCTCACGGACCCTACGCACTTTACGCACCATTCACTCTTCTGTGAAACAGTGTGACTTCCCCCCCCTCCCCTCACAGAGACACATTTTTGCTGTATGAGGTCAGGTGTGAACTTGAACAAAACTGAAACTGGTGTTTCATTAGAAGTGCTGCCATAGGTGTAAGTTTTGTGTGAATATGGGGGCCAGAACACTGCCGCCCCCCTTCCCACGTAATGTAATGCTCAGAACAGTATCCTGGATTCTAAACCTACGCTCATATCAAGACTACATTCACTGCAATGTAACTCTTTCAGATACTCAAGCAATAGAGAGCCATATTACAACTATTTTAAAGCCATTAGAGAGATAGGGGTATTGAAGCCTTATTAAATATCTGTGCGTAATCCTATCAGTAGTGTTAAATAGGATTTTAAAAAATCAGACAATAATCCTGGCTTGCTTAGAGGACAAGAAGTTATTTCTTTCAAAAACACTGACAATTTAACAGAAATGACGAACCAATTAAAACATCAGTTATGTAGGTATTATCAAGGCAGGCCTTAACTCCAACACGTGGGTATATCAAACATGTAAAGGAATGTGACCATGTGACTAAGACACACCCATATTGCCTACGGGTGATGCAGCGGCACCCTTCCAGCTCCCAGTTATCTACCATCTTGCGATTTCAGCCTGGCGTGGGGTAGTTTTGTTTACCTGATGCAATCTAGGCTGGGTGTTGCCTCCAGTTATCAATAAACAGGCCAGGGGGGGGGTGTCGTTAAAAGCATGACATGTTGGCAATGGCACAGCGAAAAGGGAAACGGACTTGTGCAGAGGATCGTGGGATCACCCAACCAGAAGGTCGCAGGTTTAAATCTCAGTCACGGCACCACTGATCTTTCCAATGCGGGAGGTACTTTTATTTAACTGCTTTGGAGAATCCCTGTGGAAAAACATTAATTGTAAAACAGTTATGCAGGCCCCCCTTTAAAACATTGTCCCCTAAGCAACATATGTAGCCTGATTTAAGCTCAAAATACGCATTTTTTTGTTTTCATATTTATTTAGTTGTCAGTAGGAAATTCTATTTTTTCAAGGCTAAATTCAGCATCATTTTAATTAGGCATTATTCACTCTGCCAGCCCTGTTTTAGGAGTCTCACCCTTCTTCCCCAGAAGCACGTCCTCTACAATGGACCCTTACACCCGCCTACGAGAACTCAATAAATGGAAGGAAGGCCAGTCCTTTGCCTTCCCCCTTTATTTCCCACACACCCATTCATACGCCGCGGCATTTTCATGACAGCAGGCAGGCAGAATCCAGCCAGCCTTGGCGGTACTGGTCGGGTCCTGACAGTGTTTGCGAGGGTGGTCTGCAGGGAGCATGCTGATAGCCCCCAGTAGAGGTAAACTGTCCCGGTGCCCAGGGTGATAGGTGGGCCCTGGGAAGGCCTGGCTGGGACACAGAGGGGACCACCACTGTGGCACTTTATAGATCCCGCATGTGTGCATTTGCCACATCTTGGGATTTCCATTGTGGAAATACCTCTATACCCGCTTATTGTTCCCACACACACACACACACAGGCTTGTAATTGTATCTTTGTGGGGACCCTCCATTCATTTCTATGAGGAAAACTCCAATCCCAGCATGACGACCTTAACCCCTACCCAGCCCTAACCTTACCCATAAGTAACCTAACAAAATATGAGACTTTTGAGACAGAAAAATGGTCCTCACAACGTCAAAAAAACTGGTTTTTAATCACATTGTGGGGGACATATGCTCCCCACAAAGTAATATAAACCTAATCCACACACTCAACAAGGGTAGGATTCGATCCCCCAGCCCTGGAGCTGTGACGCTGTAGTGCAAATGGACAATCATCATGAATTAAGAGCTTCTCTAACTGCACATAACGTTTACCGAAAAACAACCATCATCTCTAATCTCCCCAGCCGGTCAGTCATACATTTACTGGAGCACTCTGTCGCTGTAAGTATTCTGCCTTAGTCACTGAGGCACACGCACATTCCGGAGCTCAAGGGCCCACAGGTGTCTAAAGTAAAGAGCGTGACGGTGTCTGGCCGCTGGGAAATCTGCTTGGGTGTCAAGGCTGAATTTTTCAGGCGAGGAGGTACAGATCTTTCAGACTTGAGGATTGTTACTAGTGTGAAAAGAGAGTGCTTGGGGGGGATTGCTTCAAAAACACATTAACACTCAAATCCTTGCGCACGCTCTCCTGTCCATCTTTAGATTCACATACTTAGTCAAGCACATGTGCGCATACAGTAACAGACACACAAAATGGGCTTGGTGTGTAGCTCATTGGGTTGGGATCTTGTGGCTGTTAATAGAAGGTTGCAGGTTCAAATCCCTGGGTTACTGGAGTGATATCGCCATTGAACCACTGAGCGATGCCCTTAAACCCCAGCTGGGGCAGTAATTGTCTGACCCTGCATTTTCAGTTGCATGTCTCCTAAACAAATGTAATAAATGTACATGCATGTCACAGCAGACCTTCCTAGGATGCTTGATTACATCTGACTATCTAAAGTGATGCCTGGACTGCTGGTAACGCCTCAACCATTATAAGACTACCCAATGGATGCTTCAAAATCACAAAATGTAAGACCAACCCCCCCCCCCAATAATGCTACATAGTAATAAAACAGGGACACCTCTGAGTCAATAAATACAGTTCACTAGCGATGAGCCACTTGGGCAGCTCAGTGTAAACAGTCATGAAATCGCATATTTGACATGCTAATGATAATATAATTAGAAGCACACAAGAGACTGTTTGTCTCTTGCACAGTGAGAGCAGGACAGAAAATGGCCTCTATACTTAACTGCGGTAGCAGAGAATAGATGAACTTTTACACATCGTTTTTCACATCTTATCACCGACATCTTAATCATGGACAATTCAATTCAAGTGAAATGCTCCTGTCGTTTAAGCTTTAAAAAAGGATTACTACTATCCAGAGCAGATCATTTGTTACCCAGCACTATCTTTTGGATTAATATCATTGCTGATGCAGTGAGAGTGTTTGTTTGCGCGTGACAGTGGGTGGCATGCACGAATGCACAAGTGAGCACGCGTACGTGCAAAAGCGTGGTTTTGGATACAACGACTTGCCTGAGAGTCACACATACGAATGCGAGAAGCTCAGTTCAGCAGCTGAGTTGAGGAATGTTTGCTGACAAGCCCCAACAGCCTACCCCTCCACCACCCCACCCCCCTCCTTCCCTAAAGAGGCTGGGTTATGAAACACTCTGTACATGGTGTCACTCCCGGTGCTTTCTGGGAAAATGCTTTATGTGAGCACGAATATGGCTCTCACCCACTCACTTACGACTGGCCCCCAAAGGGTCTTAGCTAATCCGAGTGAAGGCTCTCTGACACACTTCGGCAAACACCAAATTCCAAGTTTTATGGTGCTGACACGACAGAGATTTGCATAAGCAAGAGATAACCCCACATTTCCAACATCACTCTTCCGATAGTGTCTCTCTGGGCTGCACCCCTGCCTGTTCCCCCCAGGCCAGAAGAGGACCTGACGTGAGTACAGCCATAAGTCACTGTGGTCCTGTCATGGGCACCATGGAGACGGCATGGCGTCAAGCAAGAGAAACCCAAGACGGCAGCTAGATGTGACTGGAGAGCCCTGATCAGTACAGTAGGTGTCCTCTATTTTTCATTCACCGCAAATGCACAGCATTGTCCCCTTGTGCTTCCTGTTGGCCGTGTGTTAGACTCTCGGCTGGGGCTGAGCAGCAATCCACACAGCGGAGGCGGCACGTTCAGCTGATAAGACAAGAACTCGCCTCCAAAATACCATCCAATCAGCGCTCACCCTGCTCAGCACAGTCATGTGACTGAGACGCATAAAGGCAGAGCCGTATTCTTCAACTCATTATTTCGGTTTACAAAGAAAGAGGAAAAGGTCTGATCGTTAACCTTCAGAAAACAAAGCCAGGGAAATGGTAGCTAATTGATCACTCTGCAGAAGAGTGCCTAAAAGCCCGGGAAACAAAGGCGAGGTTATCTGTGCGACACGTTTCATACATGCAGGCAGTGCTTTACATCAATATGATAAAACATAAATCCATTTAAATTCACAATTTAAACATTATAGTAAAAGCCAATTAAAAGAGAAACCCTAAACACATTTTAAAATAGCATAAATAAAAAGAAAAATTACAGAATATTTAAAAAAGAGAAGTCAGTGCTAAATGTATGAAATTAACCAAAGAAGATACAGATTAAAGGAAAACAAGTGGTTTTAGGGTTAAAATTGGCAGCATTTAGCCACATCCGATATTTCCAGGGAATTCCAGTTTCAGGGAACATAGTAAGTGAAATCTGCATGACACTGTGTGGATTTAACTCTACCTGCCTGTAGCTGACACATCACTGCTGATCTAAGAAGACAATCTAGTTCATGGCCTGCAAGCATGTCAGAGATGCATCTTGGTATCATAAACAGGAAGAAGCGCTTTAAAACCAGTCCTGTAGGTAACTGGAAACCAGCATAAGATAATGTGGGTGACCTAATAAGGTGACCTTAGTTAAAACTAGCATGGGAAAATTTTTTGGGTAACTGCAGATATTATCGTGGAAACACCACGTTCGCCATCTACTGGCACTAATAATATAATGCAACTCAAAGATTTAAAATATAATGCAGAGGTAAAGAGCTCTATGGCTGTTCCATCCATCCAGCTTTCCTGACCAGGGTCTTCAGGGGTCTGAAGCATATCCAAGCCAACATAGGGCATAGAGAGGTACAAGCTGGATGGCATGCCAGACACCGTAGGGTACAAAGGCACTCACACACACACACACACACATACAGAGTCCATGTACTCATATCTTTGTGGGGACTCTACATTCATTTCTATGGGCAAAACCCTAATCCTGACCACGACAACCTTAACCCTACCCAGCCCAAAGCTTAACCGTAAGTAACCAAACAAAACACAGGACTTTGGGCATTTTTTTTATTGCAGTCACAGATTTCTGTAAAACTGAAGTTTTTCTTGTGGGGACCGAAGAAATGTCCCACGAGTTTAATTATTAATGCAATGTAACTAATGTTTTTTTACCATGCATCTTCCATAATGGTAAATTCATTTAGAGCCCAGTCAGAGGGTCACAGTTACACACGGCGGGTGATTTATAGCCCAGTCAGAGGGCCACAGTTACACACAGCGAGCAATTTACAGCCCAGTCAGAGGGTCACAGTTACACACACCGAGCAATTTACAGCCCAGTCAGAGGGTCACAGTTACACACGGCGGGTGATTTATAGCCCAGTCAGAGGGCCACAGTTACACACAGCGAGCAATTTACAGCCCAGTCAGAGGGTCACAGTTACACACACCGAGCAATTTACAGCCCAGTCAGAGGGTCACAGTTACACACACCGAGCAATTTACAGCCCAGTCAGAGGGTCACAGTTACACACGGCGGGTGATTTACAGCCCAGTCAGAGGGCCACAGTTACACACGGCGGGTGATTTATAGCCCAGTCAGAGGGCCACAGTTACACACAGCGAGCAATTTACAGCCCAGTCAGAGGGTCACAGTTACACACACCGAGCAATTTACAGCCCAGTCAGAGGGTCACAGTTACACACGGCGGGTGATTTATAGCCCAGTCAGAGGGCCACAGTTACACACAGCGAGCAATTTACAGCCCAGTCAGAGGGTCACAGTTACACACACCGAGCAATTTACAGCCCAGTCAGAGGGTCACAGTTACACACACCGAGCAATTTACAGCCCAGTCAGAGGGTCACAGTTACACACGGCGGGTGATTTACAGCCCAGTCAGAGGGCCACAGTTACACACGGCGGGTGATTTATAGCCCAGTCAGAGGGCCACAGTTACACACAGCGAGCAATTTACAGCCCAGTCAGAGGGTCACAGTTACACACAGCGAGCAATTTTGAGGCCAGTCAGAGGGTCACAGTTACACACACCGAGCAATTTTGAGGCCAGTCAGAGGGCCACAGTTACACACAGCGAGCAATTTAGAGCCCAGTCAGAGGGTCACAGTTACACACAGCGAGCAATTTTGAGGCCAGTCAGAGGGCCACAGTTACACACAGCGAGCAATTTACAGCCCAGTCAGAGGGTCACAGTTACACACAGCGAGCAATTTTGAGGCCAGTCAGAGGGTCACAGTTACACACACCGAGCAATTTTGAGGCCAGTCAGAGGGCCACAGTTACACACAGCGAGCAATTTAGAGCCAGTCAGAGGGCCACAGTTACACACAGCGAGCAATTTTGAGGCCAGTCAGAGGGCCACAGTTACACACAGCGAGCAATTTAGAGCCCAGTCAGAGGGCCACAGTTACACACAGCGAGCAATTTAGAGCCCAGTCAGAGGGCCACAGTTACACACAGCGAGCAATTTAGAGCCCTGTCAGAGGGCCACAGTTACACACAGCGAGCAATTTTGAGGCCAGTCAGAGGGCCACAGTTACACACAGCGAGCAATTTAGAGCCCAGTCAGAGGGTCACAGTTACACACAGCGAGCAATTTAGAGCCCAGTCAGAGGGCCACAGTTACACACAGCGAGCAATTTACAGCCCAGTCAGAGGGTCACAGTTACACACAGCGAGCAATTTTGAGGCCAGTCAGAGGGTCACAGTTACACACACCGAGCAATTTTGAGGCCAGTCAGAGGGCCACAGTTACACACAGCGAGCAATTTAGAGCCAGTCAGAGGGCCACAGTTACACACAGCGAGCAATTTTGAGGCCAGTCAGAGGGCCACAGTTACACACAGCGAGCAATTTAGAGCCCAGTCAGAGGGCCACAGTTACACACAGCGAGCAATTTAGAGCCCAGTCAGAGGGCCACAGTTACACACAGCGAGCAATTTAGAGCCCTGTCAGAGGGCCACAGTTACACACAGCGAGCAATTTTGAGGCCAGTCAGAGGGCCACAGTTACACACAGCGAGCAATTTAGAGCCCAGTCAGAGGGTCACAGTTACACACAGCGAGCAATTTAGAGCCCAGTCAGAGGGCCACAGTTACACACAGCGAGCAATTTAGAGCCCAGTCAGAGGGTCACAGTTACACACAGCGAGCAATTTAGAGCCCAGTCAGAGGGCCACAGTTACACACAGCGAGCAATTTAGAGCCCAGTCAGAGGGCCACAGTTACACACAGCAGGTGATTTAGAGCCCAGTCAGAGGGTCACAGTTACACACGGCGAGCAATTTAGAGCCCAGTCAGAGGGTCACAGTTACACACAGCGAGCAATTTAGAGCCCTGTCAGAGGGTCACAGTTACACACAGCGAGCAATTTAGAGCCCAGTCAGAGGGTCACAGTTACACACAGCGAGCAATTTAGAGCCCAGTCAGAGGGTCACAGTTACACACAGCGAGCAATTTAGAGCCCAGTCAGAGGGTCACAGTTACACACAGCGAGCAATTTAGAGCCCAGTCAGAGGGTCACAGTTACACACCGCGAGCAATTTAGAGCCCAGTCAGAGGGTCACAGTTACACACAGCGAGCAATTTAGAGCCCTGTCAGAGGGTCACAGTTACACACAGCGAGCAATTTAGAGCCCAGTCAGAGGGTCACAGTTACACACGGCGGGTGATTTAGATCTCAGTCAGAGGGTCACAGTTACACACGGCGGGTGATTTAGATCTCAGTCAGAGGGTCACAGTTACACACAGCGAGCAATTTAGAGCCCAGTCAGAGGGTCACAGTTACACACGGCGGGTGATTTAGATCTCAGTCAGAGGGTCACAGTTACACACAGCGAGCAATTTAGAGCCCAGTCAGAGGGTCACAGTTACACACAGCGAGCAATTTACAGCCCAGTCAGAGGGCCACAGTTACACACCGCGAGCAATTTACAGCCCAGTCAGAGGGCCACAGTTACACACCGCGAGCAATTTACAGCCCAGTCAGAGGGCCACAGTTACACACGGCGGGTGATTTAGATCTCAGTCAGAGGGTCACAGTTACACACAGCGAGCAATTTACAGCCCAGTCAGAGGGTCACAGTTACACACAGCGAGCAATTTAGAGCCCAGTCAGAGGGTCACAGTTACACACCGCGAGCAATTTAGAGCCCAGTCAGAGGGTCACAGTTACACACAGCGAGCAATTTAGAGCCCAGTCAGAGGGTCACAGTTACACACGGCGGGTGATTTATATCTGTTACTGATAGTCCTTACCACAAGAGAACATGCAAACAAGCACAAGAGAGCTGAGACTAGCATGAAAGTGTTGAGCAGTGAGCTACCACACAAACAGTATACAGCCCACCGCTTAACCCACCACAACTGCAGCTCTCTTTGAGCAAGCGAAAGAATATTAACCGAAAACAGACTAGAGAATCAGGCGCCGTCTGTCTGTAAAGAGTAAATATCTTTTCACTTTGCTGTCAAATATCTGTTTCTTAGAAGTCTGGATTGAAAGCACACAAAGTCTGCAGGCATCCTGGGAAGATGGATAACAAAATGCAATGGACTGGTCCAAAAGGTGTAAGGCCAGACCCCCTGCAACTCGCTCAACACGGCAGCCGAGCACAGGGGGAGCTGCAGGGTCAAACGTGAGGCTCTTAGGTTACAAAACTAGTTTGTTTCTCATTTCGTCCTGTTTATTTTACAAACTGAGCAGTGCCCCCGGGATTGGAAAATGTATAAAAAAGCTTTTTGCTGGCTTGTATTTGTACATTGTCTGGAAAACAGACTGAAGAGCCCACGGCGCACTGTTCAGCGTAAACAAAAGAAAAAAAACGTCATGGTCGTTGGCCTGTATTAGCTGGGTGGGGGGGCGGTTGACACACAAATGCCTCTAAGTATGACAACTTATACTGCACAATGTACACCACCCAGCTAATCTATTTTGATCACAGATTCTGCAAACACTGCAAGCATTTTACTGATCTGGTTGAAGAAGACAGCCACCTGCTGGACACAGACAGCAATTACTCATGTCGGTCTTCGAGTTTCTCTGCCTTACCTCCCTTCTGTAGCTATGTGCTTCTCCCTTCACTTGCTGTCTGAGAGCTCTGCCTCAAAAACAAAACACCTGGAACTCTGAAGGAACATTAAAGGAACGTGGAAAGAGGTTTGAATAGAAAAATGGATGTTTGCTGGATACTTGTTCCCAGTGTTGTCCAGAAGGACGTTAAATCTCACTACATGCTTTCTTATTTCGGTCCAGACAGTAAGGGGTAAATACGACCTACAAAGCTGACGACAGAGATAAGACTTTTTGGCAGTAGAGCTGGTCTCCCTAATAAGACCACGGAAAGATGAGAAGAGATTGACTAATGCAACATAAGAACAGAGCTGTATCTAAGGGAAATACCATCAAAACAATAGTTACTCGGGATAAATGAAGACAGAAAGGACCAAGCCAGTGCAAACAAGATATTGCGTTCTTGGATTATTAATGGACAGAGAGCAGCTGCTAATGACCCAGAATGTTCTAGAAGATGGAAAATTGCACAGGGTTGCATAAGATAGCGAGATGGGTTACACACTTCTATTCTCCTCAGCCATGCAACCTCAAAGCTCAAAGTCTCCCAAGAACCAAACATTGTGATTAATGGGTGTTTTGCCTTCTTTGGGAGTGGTTCTTTCCAGACAATATCTCTAAACGATTTGGTGGATCCCATGTTCCCAAGAGCAAGCTCACCAGTAGAGGGAGCTGGGCTGTCCTATTCATACATTACTAATGTGACGTTTTAGAAACCGAATGAGACATTTTTCTTTCCAAAGCTCAAAGAACTCTCGCTACACTCGCGCCACACCTATCCTGTCAGCCACGACTGGGGAGCTGTATGTTGTTGGATGTTTTCTCTCAGGTCCCTGTTCTAGAAACTGAGCGGACAGACAGTTCCTCTTGGGTGGATGTGACTGAACAGAATTGCCAGGTGAAACCGGTTTCGGCTTGCTAGCACGAATCTTTAGCTGTGATCAGTCCCTCTGGGGATTTTACATAAAGTGCATAACATAAAGTACAAATAAAAATAGTTGCCATGGCAAATGTCATTTTCACAAGGTTAAAAAAAGGAAGTTCCCTCTGTGGTACAATGTCCTGTTTTTGTAAAAATCAGAGCAGAACCGGACAGAAGGAGAGGTGGGGTTTGGGGTCTGGGCCTGTTTATTAACTTATGTGTGTGTGAGCAAGACATACACGCATGTGTGGACACATCTGCATATGTGTATGACATTGAAAGTGAAAAACTGTGCTCTCTACAAGCATCACTCACTCACAGACATGCATGGACACACACACACACACACACAAATATATATGTGTGTGTATATATATGTGTGTGCGTGTCTGTGTGTCTGTCTGTTCGAGCGGGTATACCTATCCTTATGGGGACACAATGTCCCCATAACGTGATAAATATCCGTTTTTTTTTCCTTATGGGGACCGGTTTCCCGGTCCCCATAAGGGAAAACTCTATTTTATAAAAATCGCAATGAAAAAGTTAAAAATGCAAAAACTTGTGCATTTTGCTTGCTTACTTATGGTAATGGTTAGGGCAGGGTGGGGGTTAAGGTTGTCATAGTTAGCGTTAGCATTTTTCTCATAGAAGTGAATGAGCGGGCCCCATAAGGATAGGTATACCCTACGTGTCCGTGTGTATGTGTGTGTGTGTGTGTGTGTTTGTGTGTATGTGTGTGTGTGTGTAGAAAGAGAGAGAAAGCTGGTCTGGGAAGAGTTGGATTGAAGAGTCAGAGCAAGGCAGCCAACTTCAGCCCAGAACTTGTGGAGACTCCTTCAGGACTGTTGGAGAAGCATCCAGGTGGCTACATCTGGGAGCTGGCTGGGTCTGCAATGCGGTCACTGAAGCAAAAAGGGGGCTATTTTGAAGAGTCTAAAATTTGAGAACAAATTTGAGACACTGAACACTTATC
Source organism: Brienomyrus brachyistius (assembly GCF_023856365.1). Taxonomy (NCBI): domain Eukaryota; kingdom Metazoa; phylum Chordata; class Actinopteri; order Osteoglossiformes; family Mormyridae; genus Brienomyrus; species Brienomyrus brachyistius. Next base: position 12,113,743 of record NC_064533.1, read on the forward strand.
TTAGTCGTTGCAATATATTGATATGTATTACAGCGATCCCCCACCTATGGCGGAAGTTACGCTCCAGACGCATCAGCAATAGGTGAAAATCCGCGATATAGAAAGACCATATAAATGAACATTTTTTTTTTATAGTTTAAGCCTTAAAGTACCACTCCCACATGCTTTAAACACATGTAAACTTATTAAAACACACTTTGTAAACACATATGATATGTGAATGTCAGGGAAGGATATCCATCCATCCATCCATTTTCCAAACCGCTTATCCTACTGGGTCGCGGGGGGTCCGGAGCCTATCCCGGAAGCAATGGGCACGAGGCAGGGAACAACCCAGGATGGGGGGCCAGCCCATCGCAGGGCACACTCACACACCATTCACTCACACAGGCACACCTACGGGCAATTTAACAACTCCAATTAGCCTCAGCATGTTTTTGGACTGTGGGGGGAAACCGGAGTACCCGGAGGAAACCCCACGACGACATGGGGATAACATGTAAACAGGGGAAACTCAATTTTCTAAAAAATATATGACTACAATCAAAAAACTACAAATGCCAAAAGCCACTTTATTTGGTTACTTACGGTTAAGGTTAAGCCTGGGTGGGGGTTAAGGTTGTCATTACTGGCATCGCAGATGTGTGTGTGTGTATATATATATATATATATATATATTCACACATCTCTATGACACGTTGGGGAAAAATGGGATCATTGTAACTTATAAGGTCTTTTACTATAAGGTGAATAACACAGAGAATTGCTTTAAAACAGGTGTGTCTAGACGTTTGACTTTGAAAATGTTTAAATGTGTTTATCTGTGTAGTTACTGTATATTTGCTCAGAAAAAACACATTGTATCATTATGTTATAATCAAATAAACAAGAAAACGATGACAAATAAGAATAATTCCTTCCAAAGAACACTGCTTCGGTTCCCAAACCACTCCTCAGGGGTACCCTAGTCATTCAGTTTATTTGTTAATTTTAACCACCAGCTCACTTCATTAAATTAACATAATTAGTTAAATAGATGAGGTATTCATTAACCAAACATGCTATGCTAGTGGTTGAATTAACAAATACATGGGTGTGTTGGACGGTTGCTGCACAATCTGTGAGAAACACAAGATCATTATTATATATTTTTTATACACATTGTATATATGTATTGCTAAAGGCGATAATTGTCTACCACAAAGAGATTTCCTGCTTCAGCCTGGGAAACTGCACTCTAGGTAAAAAATAAGCATTACTTAAAGATACCAAATCACGTCTCCATAACTGCGAAGACAATCTATTGACAAGGAGTGACCCAGACTTTTATTTAAAAGAAATATGAGGATCAATCTTGTCCAAAGATGGTTATGATCAATAATCAGACTGGTACAGATGGATTTTAAATGTGTCAAAAGAAGTTGATAAACCTATTACTGTAGTTCTAAAAATGTGGTACAGTTTTTTTCATATTCTATAAAATGCCAAAAAAAAATCCCCCATCCAGACTGAATTGTTCACCCCAATCTGCTTCTTAAATGGACTTTTACTTGCATATTTTATGAAGTTCCCTGGGTCAACAGATCACCTCTTCTAAACCATGTACATGTTACTTTTCTATGACTTAACCCTGAATTGAAAAGCTGCTGTCACAGGATTCCATTTAAACTGCCAGGTTTTGCAGATACCGTCCGGCTTGTTGTCTTTGGATTAAAAATGACAGCCTGGCTTTTGGTCAGCAGCTTTCCCACCATTATTCACCGCTAAACCTTCACAGGCTTTTTCACGTTTTTAAAACCAAAGCATCTCAGTCTCATGACCTGCTCGTCGGCTCCTCCTGTGTGCCACGCCCCCTGCTTACCCACGTGTGTTTCCCGGATTGTACCCAGCTGTGTCTGATTATTTTCAATCAGTCCTGTGTATTTCAGTCCGTGTCTTACCTGAGTCCTTTGTCCGTCATTGATGTTCGTAGGCGTTTGTTGTTTCCTGATCCCCCGTTTGCTATTAAATCCCTGTTTTCCCCGTAAATCGCCTGTCTGCCTGCTTCCTGTCTGCTCGCCTGCCCGTTCGCCTTACCGGCTTCCAGCATCGCGTGACACTCAGAATCGGCCTTCCTAACTGATCACCATAAACTAGCCGCTTGTAGACAAACATTGGGCAGCGTGACCGTGTGACCGCTCAGCCTCAGGACCCCATGCTGAGCCTCAGACATGCTGTGAAGTCAGCAATGCGGGATCAGTCTCTGCTTTTCTGAAACTTCACGTCTCCCACACAATAAAGGAAGCATGCTGAGGAGAAGGACACCCCCAGAAAACAGCTTCCTCTCATGTCGTATCAAGGCCGTGCCATTGGAAATAATACATTCACATACATCTATCCATCCATCTTCCAACCTGGTCTGAGTTTTTGAGTGACCTGGAGCTGTGGGGGTCATAAAGCACAAGGTGGGGGAGCATTCTGGGGAAAAGGACCCCTCCAGAAAGAAAGATTTTCTTGGTAACACTTTCTATGCGCGCCATGTCTATACATTTTTTTTTTAAACATTTGTAACACATTACAAAGCATTCATAAAGCATTATAAAAACGGCTATAAATATTCACAAAAAGGCATAATATATTATAACCATGTTTATTATGCATTATAAACTCTTCATGACGCTCTCATCTATAATGTTCTATAGATACCTTCATAATGCAATACAAAGCATCATTAATTCTCATACTGACCATTATAATGCATTATGAAGGTATCTATAGTGTGTTATAGATGAACGCTTCACTGGAGCTTATGAAACATTATAACCAACTGTAATACCTTATGACTGTAAACAGAAGTTTGCGTAATGTTTTATGAATTCGTATAATGACCATTATCATGCATTATTAAGGTATTTATAATGCATTGCAGATGACAGCTTCAAGTAAAAGTGTTACCATTTGTCCATTTGATGTGTCAGAAGATGTGCCCACACATGCATGTAAGCCTAAGAAGGTATCTTTCCTCTACCACGTGTTCAGTTTTCAGTTCAGTTTGTAAAGTCTGCTGTACAGCCAGAGGATGTTCAGGAAAGCCACTCCATAGATCTTTCATTTGGACAACATTTTCCAGCAAATCAGGATGAGACCTGTTACATCATCAGTTCATTTTCCAGTTAGGCAAAGGAAGGTCACGATGAGCGTGCAGCCTTTCCCGGGAAACACGAGCCAATGTGTACTCCGGAAAGGACACCACACACACAGAGGAAATTTAGCCTCAAAAGTTCACTAAACCTGCATGTGTTTTAGCCAGTGAAAGGAAGCCTTAGTACACAGGAAAATCCACGTGGCTGGTGAATGGGACAGACATCTCAGGAGCTGTCACCTTACCTTAATTCACGGTGGAGGGGCGGTGTGCCGCTCGGAGGGATCGTGCTCTGAGGACATCTCCAGAAAGTCTTGATGTTAAATTCCGTGCCCGGCAGAGTGATCGTATCTTCGGGCCTTTAACACCACTTGTTCCCTTATCTGACCCTTCATTCCGATTCTCACTTTTATGTTGCTTGGGCCAAAAGTGTCTGCTCAATAAATCAATGTGACACATAATAGCCTCGTTCCCAACATCTGACCTTCACTAGCACACTATCTAACACTGACTTGTTTCCAATGAAGTGGTTTGATTAGCTCTACTGGATAATCTTTGTGTTTTGGTATATTTGACTAACCCTGATCTCTGGTAGATTCTCTCTTGGGTGATATTTATATATTGTTCTTCTGATGTGAGCGTCATGCTAATATATCTCTTTCTCTCCATACTATCTTGTACTTCTTCCTGGTCCATCACTGAAAGCTTAGTCTCACTGCACGCATACCTAGTTGGCTTCTTGATGGTAGGCAAGCTAGTATCATTATTCATAAGGGATCCTACACCATGATGAATTCTAATGGACATTTTGGTCAAAATGCAATTTTTATCACACTTAATTTATTTTTTTTTTTACCACATTTTAAAAACGGAGACTGTATTTTTTTTTTCTCAATCAAAGCATTCTTGCGATGGACATAGACGAGTCTTGCCACATACACGTTTGATGATCCCTGATTCACCATTTATAAATATTTCCATACAGCCATTGTAAATCTTTAGGTTCCTAAGAATTGAGTCTTGCTTTATTTAGGAAATCCATGTCAGCAGTTGTGAGTGAGATATCAGCAAATCATGTCTTTTACCGTAGGCTTGCAGTTCTACCAGGATATGAGTAAATTCTGACAGTTTCAGGTCCTGGCTTTTCGGCAACAACTTGCAGTGCCTTTGAGGATGTGACACTTTCAAATCCACTTTGTGACATCAAACATTTGTTTCACTTGGGACATTTAACATGTGACACGGGGATCAAAGGAAGAAACTGGAAAACAAGACATACTGGGAAGGCTAATAATGTCTGGGCTGTTGGGACACAGGGCTGAATATGTGGTCACATGCCTGGAAAGTCAACATGGGTAATTGATTGCAGGTGTGTTACTTCTTTGCCAGAAAAACTTCTCGGCACACAAAATGCGACCCATGACTGCTCAAGGGGAAAGTGCCGCTTAAAAGCCCGGTAATGTCCAGATGGTCTGGTGAACAAAACCACGCTCAGACTCCAGCCCCTTTCACCATAGCCCACGCGGATCAGTGTGCATATCTTTCCTGTTGCCAGGAATCCTTCACTAGTCATCCCTGCAGGGCATAAGTGAAACCCTGCCAATCTTTGCTCCTAAAATCTGTTAAGATCTCATTGAAAGGATGATGCTATACAACAGGGCTAAGTAACCCTGATCTTGGGGTGCCAGTGTCCAGCAGGTTTTCCATCCTACCTCGTCTCTGATGAGCTAAATCTGATCTCAGGCACATAGTAACTCAACAGGTAGGATAGAAAACTTGCGGGACACTCCAGGATCAGGGATGCTTACCGCTGATATGCACCCTCATGCATGTGTGGCACCCCCTCCACCTTGCCAGGCCCTGTATGGAATAAGTTCCTACTGAAATAGGGGAACAGTCTCTGGGGAGAGAGGTCCAGGCAGTGACTGCTTCCCTGGTGGGGCCCTCCTCATGGATGTAAAATGAAACTGAAAGGAAAGCGAAGGGGAAGCAGGCTGGGAAAAGAAGACAGATGTTGAGCAGAGTGACGGTTGAGAAAGGGCGTTCTGCCAGGACTCCAAGCGGAACGTGTGGCGAGAAGGCAGGAGGCTTTGTGTACCGCGGATGTGATAGAGGCGTATCACCTGAGTTTGCTCCTACCAAGGAAATCTATGCCCTTCCCCTGTCTTACATAACTATTACCACAGACTAAAGGAATGTTCTGGGTGGAGAGCCAAAGACATGTGACATACAGTTGTGTGTACTATGGTATTTCCTCACTGAACGAGCATGAGCTTATAGAATGCCACATATTCAAACCAAGGGGGAGGTCAGTGAAGCAGGGCTCTGAATTAACTGATTTAGTGAAATTTAACTATTCAAATTTCATATTTCTTTCCCAGACATTTCTTACATCGGCAGGATTGGTGTCATTTTGGAGTTAAATGTATTCCTGTGAAGTGTTCCTTTCCCATTGTCTCAAGTTCAATGGAAGCCCTACAAAGTAACCGATCCAAGTGCTGTTATTCCATGGAAGCTACTTCAGATATTGGCAGGCCCGTTGACAGGGTGTTGTGAGTTCTTGGCGAAGCTGATTTGTTGTCCTAAAGCAAACCAAGAAAAACCAAGATGCTGGAACACTGGGCCTTTTTATTGTGAGTTTTGCCTTCTGCCAACATGCGTCCATCTCTCGCCAGTCTACAGGCACAGAGGCTGGTCACTTCCATAAAAAAGGGCTCACAGCCTTGTTCTGATGACATTGCTCTAGTCACAAGGGTTCCCCACATAACAGGGGTGGCCCCAAAGCTGCCTTTTCAGAACTGAGCAGCGCCAAGGGGAAACTACTTTCTTTTGAGGGTGACTGGTGGTCATTCTGTATTAGGATCTCTAGGGTCAAGAGTCTGGCTTTAGTTCGACTGTAGTTTTTACTAAAACCACACCCCAGCCTACTTGGAGCTCCATCATTGGTCAAATTCTGGAGCCAGGAGGAGTAAACTTGGCTACACATCATCAAGATTCCATTGCTGTGGTGTCCAAAGTAGTCTCTCAGGTCACCTGGATCACCCAGGTTTGCTCTTTTGTTTCTGTCTGATGATATCACCTTGCTGGAGCGGCGTGCCTTATGCCTCTGGGACGAAGGTTCGAGTCTCTGCCCCAGCTACATGTGGAGTTTACATGTTCTCCCTAAACCATCAAGGGGTTTTCACTGGCTACTCTGCATCCCCCCCACAGTCCAAAAACAGGTTACTGCGTTGCCTGTGGATGTGAGTGGTGTGTGTGCCCTCTCATGGGTCAGCACCCCATCCTGGGTTATTCTCTGCCTTGTATCCATATGCTCCAGACCCCCTGCAGGCCTGAATAGGAAGAGCAGGTACAGAAAATTGATGGGAATTTCAGGTCCAGAAAGTAAAAATCCAAACCAGGATTTTGTTTCAACCAACCAGTTGAGTACTCTGTGATTCTGACTCTTTATACTCAACTGGTTGGTAGAAACAAAATCCTGGTTTGGATTTTTACTTTCTGGACCTGAAATGTCCGCCTCTGGATATTGTTTTACTTTTATTTATCAGCACCAGGGAAGCAGACAGGATTCATGCTATGAGTAAAACCCAATCATGGAGGCACTGGCTTTGCCGAGGGTGCAAACACTGTGCTCTTTGGCTGAGGTGTAGTTTTCCAAGCACTGAGACACACACACACACACACACACACACACACACATGCACGTACTCACCATGTACATTCACACGGTCAAGAGCAAAGGGCTGGAATAAAGAGTCACAGAAAAATTTTCAGTCTCACAAATGCAGAATAACACACTAAGGCAGATCTCTGGCAGCGGCCCAAGGTGTGTGTGTGTGTGTGTGTGTGGGGGGGGGGGGGGTAGAGAGTTGGTTTTCAGTTGCATCTGAAATGAATTTGTGAGCCCAGCCCTTGAGGATAATGGATATCCCATTCGGCTCAACAAGCCTTGGACCCGACGTGCTGCCTGGCCATCTGCCTTCTCAGATTCTTTAAATGCCCCGAGAGCTAGAGGAGGTGAACTAACGTCAAGGAACGGAGCGCGCTCAGAAGGGGATGTACATTTTACTGGAGCTTACCCGAGCGGGCTCCGCCATTATCAGCACCAGCACCGCAACCCTGTGGCCCCTGATCTCCATAAGACTTACCTGAAGTATGAACCTGGAGCACAAGGAACCACCTTGATCACAGGATAGTGTGATATTTCCAGCTGCACAGTCGAATTTCTGTATGGATTCACGCAGCTCAGTTACAAAGCAAACACCATGTGAGGCTCATCGAGCTTAATTAGAACTCAGCAATCAACATTCTAATTTATGGATCTGTATACTTCATAAGCACATTAGTCCTGAATTTGAGAATTGACTTCCCAGTCTGTTACTATGGACGCATAATGTCATCGTTAACACATGCGTTATGCAGAATGTTCCCATTATATCCAAAAGCCTTGCTGTAATTTTACCAGATGTTTCTGGAAATCTCTTTGTTCATCAAACACATGTACATATCTATAAACTGGAACAGAAAAACCCACCACATCTCAGTGTAAACAGCTTTGGGGGCCAGTTTTCACCCATTCCTGAAATGCTGACAGCTTACGGAATTTGCCAACATTTTCCTGCTGGCACCAGTTCAAAAAAATCCAAATTGTCGCAGTTTACAGCAAGAGATACTGTGAGAATAGTGCAAGAACCTGATGCTTCTAAAAGTTTCCCCATCTGGACATGAAACTGCTCCAGGAAGGTGTCGGGCCAAGCTTTTCCAAACTGTTTGCTCCTCCGTGAGGAAAACTAGCACAAGATTTTTTTTTTTAAGGTGGAGAGGGATATCGTCACACTATTTCAAATGTAGTAAAGATTGTTGTGTCCGCTTGAGTCCATTTCAGTGTTGATGTCACCTCTGTGTTGTTATTGGTTCTGGTCGATTAATTACCTAAATCCCTATTGGTCAAGTCTGAATTGCAGGTGTGGTGATACAAACACCTGTTACACAAACATCCTATGCCTGATATGGAAACGCTGCATCCGCAGCCTCATATTTAGCAGATTGTATGCATGGTGGTGTTTGCTGAGATAAGCCTGAGCTGGCTGACGGCTGCAGTGGTTTCCTTTAAATCACCGCGTTTCGCTGGAAAATGCTCAGTTCCCCCGAAGACTCTGAATGTTGTCACCATGATCAATTCTGCTTTCACGTGCTGGCAGGCAACTGAGTCACAGAAGATATCAATCACCATTTCCCCATTGTTCCTTCTGCTTTTCTGGCTCTTAAATCAAACATAAACTTCTCCAATTTACATCAGAAATTGAAAAGATACAGCAGTATACAGTAATTGGAAACTCAGGGATTGGTGGATAGACATCCTGTAAGTGCATGTTCATAGGTGGGGCATTGATGCCTGGAATGATCTTTTTATTTAGGGTTATTTAGTGGGATTTAGGGAATCCATTATTTTGAACTGGTCAGAAAAGTGGTGCAGTGGATTCCACTGTAATCTCACTTCTGCAAATTCTGTACATTTGCAATCCTGTGTTGCTCTCTGCATGTGTGCTGTTCAGGGTTCCTCCAGGTGCTTCGGTCTCATCCCCAGTCCAAATACATGCAGTTAGACTAATTAGCGTGTCTAAATTGCCAAGTGTGGCTGGAATCTGCCACATAAAGGACTGGCATGTCAGCCAGGGTGTTCCTCAGCTTTTTAGGGTGTGCTCCAGCTTCCCCTTAGACTCAGATCAGGCTATTAGTGGGAGGAAGAAGGAAGGATGGATGGATGGATGGTATGGCTGTGACAACCTAAGAGAGGAAGTTATTTTCTGTGGGGGTCTGTTTCTCCAGAATGCTCCCCCACCTTGTGCTTTATGACCCCCACGGCTCCAGGTCACTGAAAAACTCAGACCAGGTTGGAAGATGGATGGATAGATGTACAGTTTCTGAATGCATTATTTCCAATGGCACGACCTTGATACGACATGAGAGGAAGCTGTTTTCTGGGGGTGTCCTTCTCCTCAGCATGCTTCCTTTATTGTGTGGGAGACGTGAAGTTTCAGAAAAGCAGAGACTGATCCCGCATTGCTGACTTCACAGCATGTCTGAGGCTCAGTATGGGGTCCTGAGGCTGAGCGGTCACACGGTCACGCTGCCCAATGTTTGTCTACAAGCAGCTAGTCCATAAATTAGAGACAGCATCCATTGTGCATACAGGGTCAAAGTGGCCCTCTTGTGTTATGACAATCAGTTAGGAAGGCAGATTCCAAGATGTGCTTTGGTTTTGAAATTATGCATTTCTAGCTCACAGAAGACGCAGCACTGGCTGTCTCAGTTACACAAAGGTGATCGCAAGAGCACAATAAGGGCTCAGGTAACCCAAGGTGACATTTTGTAGAGGAGTCTGGGATGTCTGGCTATGCCCCGGAGTGATTGGGTGCGTTTAAGAAATGCTTATGTCTATTACCGAGATCCCCAGGCCCAAAACAGCAAAGCTGCTGTCAGTTGGCTTTGCCTTTATGGTGGAAGACCTGGGACAGGGGCCTCCGCCCCCAAACATCAAGTCTCTGACTGCAAATCTCCCATATATGTAAAACATGTGTGAGAATTAAGATGCTGATGTCATATATACTGTATAAATGTTTGATGTAATACTTTTATATCTCTAATTTTTATGCATACAATCTCATTATGGTGGGAGGCATAACGCAAAAAATATTTGGTACAATACTTTAAACAACTTTGAAATGTAATAGTCTGTAATAATTTGCAGTCAAACTATGTTATTGAAGCGTGTATTTAACGAAAAAAGCATGCTTGTGGAATTTGCTAACTACTGCAGTGCATGATGGGTATGATATTTGGAGGCTACTTAAATTTCATCATCTGCAACTGCTGCCGTGGGAATTAGATACTATACACATACTGTATGGATGAATCAATTTCTCATATACTTACTGTATCCCCATGGCAAATTGTCTTTTTGCCTCTCCCATTTTGCACATACAGACACATATATAAGTGCACTGCAGTTTGTCCCATTGCCTGACGCATCTGTCCCCTGTCTTGCAATTGTGGCGCAAGGATTTCACTGTGTTCCACAGAACACGTCACAATAATATATACCTCATTTGCACTAACACAGAACAGGAGCCTTTACTGGTCCTGGTGCTGGGCTGGTTCTCGCTTGGTGCCGTTTGAGAACTGTCCCGTGTTTCCACTGGTTTCAAAAGAGAACAGAACAGAAATGTCATGTAGTGGGTTAGTGAAGTATCGTGCAATAAAAGAGTCTGCTAAAAATGTATCTTTGCTATACATCTCATAATCTCTTCATCACTCAAGTGCCACAATATTTTGTTCGACCCATGCCAAGTTTATAATTAAGTAAATCAGGCCAGCAGATCATTCTTTCATTTTCCACAGAATACAAAACCTATGTAATATTATACTGTTAATGAGCTGGCAAGTTGTTTCGCAAGTTGTTGCCGGCACCAGTGATATTAGGCAGAACTATCTTGGTTATGGCCAGTATTTTTTTTGCAGTGGAAATGCACAGCACCAGTTCCGGATTCAGAAAAAGCTCGGAACTGTGTTGGTGGAAACAAGGTATAAGATGTGAAGCTTGTGTGTTGGGGGATTGGGGGTCACAGCACAGGCTTGGCCAGTGTCCAGCAGCCCTGGAGCAATTGGGGTTAAGGATCTTGCTGCTTCACCCAACTGCAGCATCAGTGAGCTGGCCACAGCATTCAAATTGATGACCTTCTGATCACAGTGAGTCCAAAATCTCTGAGCCACATGCTGTGCGTTACACTATGCATCCCCGACTATGCGCCATCCTCCGCATAATGAGCATCCCTACAGAATGATGCCTTCATCCCTTGCGTCACTGAAGAGATACTGCTCTATTGGGATGTGCGTATGTTGCACTCAGACCACAAAGTTGAAAGTTGGTCACATCAGTCTATAATAGTAGTTCCCCAATTTTAGATTGGTGTCATCTATTAAAATCCAAGTAAGCTTTTCATCATGGGCACCCAGCCATACAGGCTAGCATTATGCAGAGCTCCTCATATACCTGCTTGATGCGCCTTCATACCACTGCGTGTGTCACGCCCAGCTCGTACGATCCTCGTGTGTGCCATGCCCCCCTGATTATCCACGTGTGCTTCCCTGATCGTACCCAGCTGTGTCCACTTATTTTCTCCCAGTCCTGTCTATTTGACTTCATGTCTTGCCTGAGTTCATTGTCCATCATTGATGTTAGTCAGTGTCTGGTGTTTCCTGCTCCCTGTTCCGAATCCTGTCTGCCTGCCCGTGCGATTACCCGCGTTCACCGGATCATGACAGAATGACGGACCATAAGGAAAAGGCATCTTCCGTAGCTGAGGAGGATTACCTCAGCTACGTCGACCAGGTGCTGTTTTGGATTTCCCAGCCCGGCATCTGGGAGGATTCCCCAGCGTAGGACCTCGTGAGCCGGAGCTGGGATATCCTGGACCGGCTCTCCCTGGAAGAGGACGCGCACCTCGCGGAGGAAGTGCGCACAAACTTCCAGCGAGTGGCTGAGCTCCGGACAGAGCGGTACGTCGCGCCAAGCGAACCAGGGAGTGTCCTCCCGCCGTCCGCCTTTACAGACTTAGCGGCGCCTCCCGCCACCACCGTGTGCCGGAGGAGGAGGAAGAAGAGACCGGTGATCACCCCGACGATCGCCCTGGGGGCGTGCACCCTCGTCCCTGCTTCTCTTCCTGGAGGTGATCGGGAGTGCTTCCCGATCACCACAGAAGCCTGCAGCGCTGCTAAGCTCCGGGTCAGCTGTCGCCTGCGGGTCCCCCTCCACAGCCTCATTGCCCTGCCTCGTTCCATCCTCCGGCTCCTTGTCGGTCGCCTGTGGGCTCCCCTGATGCGGCTCCTCAGTCGCCTGCGGTTCCCCCCACTCCAGTGCGTCGGAGGACGTCGCCGCCTGCTGCGGCTCCCCCCCTCTCCTTGCCTTTGCCAGGGTCCCCTCCAGCTCCCTTGTCTCCTTCCCTGGATCTCCCTTCACCTCCCTCCTTGGCCCCTCCGTCAGTCCCTCACCCTGCCTCCTCTGCCGCTCCGAGGTCCCCTCCTGCTCCGGCCTCCCAGCCGCCTGCGGCCCCTCCAACGGCTGCCTGTCGCCCACTGGGGCTCCCTCGTGCTCCCCTTTTTTCCCCCCTCCTTCTCTCCCTACTCTCCTGCTATTGTCCCTCCTTTGTTTGCCCCTCCTCCCGTCTTTGTCCCTCCTGTCTCTGTTCCTCGTCCCTTTGTTCCTCCCGTCCCTGCTCCTTGTCCACCTGTATTCCCTCCGTTCACTCCTGGCCCTTTTGTCCCACCTGTTCCCTCCATGTCCCCTTTTCTGATCTGTTTGTCTGCCTTTCCCGTCCTGTGTCAGGTCCTGTCTTGGCTTCTGCCTCTATGTCAGTTTTGTCTGTCCGTCTTGTTCCCAGTGCCTCGTTAATGTTTTTTTTTCTTGTTTTCCAGGTCCTGGTTTCCCCAGTTTGCCCGGAGAGCGTGCCTTTGGGGGGGGGGGGGGGGTTCTGTCATGCCCAGCTCGTATGATCCTTGTGTGTGCCACGCCCTCTGATTATCCACGTGTGCTTCCCTGATCGTACCCAGCTGTGTCCACTTATTTTCGCCCTGTCCTGTCTATTTGAGTCCAAGTCTTGCCTGAGTTCCTTGTCCGTCATTGCTGTTAGTCAGTGACTGGTGTTTCCTGCTCCTCGTTCCGAATTAAACCCTCGGTTTTCCCCGATCCTGTCTGCCTGCCTGCTTTTCTGCCCGTCTGCCTGCCTGTGCGATTACCCGCGTTCACCGGATCGTGACAAAAACTGAAGCAACACAGCTTAATGGCAGTTAGCAGTTGTACATGAAATCATGACCACAGACACAGATCTGTTAAACCTGATTACATTGAGATACATCCCAGAAAGCTGGGCATTTAATAAAGACTTTTGGAGAGGTGTGAAGAGCATGTAAGGGGATCTAGACATTGTAGAAGTTAGGGGCTGTGGGAGAAGTAGTGATTAGATGGGGAGAGGAGTGATTTTCTACTCAATTTTCTGTTAGTGTATGCCACGTCGCAATAAAGATAGTAACTGGACAAACATGTCTGCATCATTTGAATTCTAAAACCACTTCGAAATGGTTACAGGGTGTGACTGCTTTTGTAAGGCACTCCCATCTATTTGACTACTATTAGGTTTTTTGAAGACAAAATATAATTAGAAATATGTATAAATAATTATATGTGTCAGTCATTGAACTTGGGTCTGAATCTAGAGTGTGAATCTACCAGCAACTTAAATACTCCTTCAATACCTTGATCTTCCTGAGTGCCAAAATCTTGCCATGATCTCTAGTATCCTTAACCCTTGACCTTTTCACAGCCAAAGCCCTTGTTTGTAGGGTAACGATCTCACTGTCTGCAACATGCAGCACGTGGGAGACTCTACAAGCTCCAGAAACAGTAAACAAACCAGGCTCAACAGCAGTGGCTTGGCGCTGATTCAACACGGTCTCCTCCCATAAACACTAGGGAGAAGTAGGATTGCGAGAGCCCTGTACATCAGTCTGTATTGCTGTAGTGTCGCTCGTGGAAAATTACATCAACGAATGGACAAGACAGATACTTGCAAGGAATAAGAGTTTGGAGTAAGCAGATACCCCAGCGTGAGCAAAGGGACCACAACAGAGCCCCCCAGCCCTGAGCCTTGATACTGGCCTCAGCTGCTGTGCGGTGTGGTTTGACCCAAACCTCACTACTATATTCCTCTAAACTAAGGACCTTGGGGTGCAATGGTAGCGCATCTGACTCCAGATCAGAAGGATGCGTGTTTTAATCATGTCGGGGGTCGCGACCAATTTTAGGGGGTGATAAGTGGATCACTGCCTTGGCCTCGGCAGAATGACCACATGTCCGCAGACTCTTACGCAAGGCCCTTTACTCCCAGCTGACCCAACGTTGTGACCCCAAGCTACAGTATGGAGAGCAAGATGGGGCAGGCGAAGGGAAGAACTCAAATGTACCTGTACTTGTGCAAATAAAGGATGATTATTATTATTAATAATATACATTATGGGGCGGCATGGTGGTGCAGTGGTTAGCACTTTTGCCTCACGCCTCTGGGACCCGGGTTTGAGTCTCCGCCTGGGTCACGTGTGCGGAGTTTGCATGTTCTCCCCATGTCGTCGCGGGGTTTCCTCCAGGTACTTTGGTTTCCCTCCACGGTCCAAAAACATGCCGAGGCTAATTGGAGCTAAATTGCTGGTAGGAGTGTGTGTGAGTGAATGGTGTGTGAGTGTGCCCTGCGATGGGCTGGTCCATCATCCTGGGTTGTTCCCTGCCCATTGCTTCCGGGATAGGCTCCGGACCCCCCGCGGCCCAGTAGGATAAGCGGTTTGGAAAATGGATGGATGGATAGATGGATGGATATAAATTATAATTATGTAATAAAAATAAAAATTTGTACATCTAAAAATGTCACTCACATTTACTTACATTGCAAAGAAATATCTCTAGCAACAAGCGCTTTAGGTTCTGAACACAGCCAGATAAAGGACCCTCCAACCTTCAACCGCGGTGATAAACCCTCTGTCAGCAAATGGGCGACAAACCAGGTTCTACGTCCTCACTCTAGAAACACGGTTTGTGTTTGCATTTCCTCTTAAAGATTGTCCTCCGTGTAACTTATGCCAGCAACAACCTCAGCACCCAGCATTAGCTCTTCAGTATTATTCTGCCATTTGTGGCTGTTGGCTTTGCGTCCTTTCAGACGGTAAGCAGATCCACGCGACACAGGAATCGGGGAATGGAATGGGGACTTTTAAAACTGGACTATAGGAACAAACACCAAAGACAAGCTCTAATAGAGGAAAGCGGGGAAATAGAACTTTAGCAACGTAGCATCAATCGGCTTCTCCCACAAGAAAGACAAATGATTGCTATCAATTTGTAACTGATTGCAGGTCAGTGGAGGGGCTTGTCACCTGACTTGGCCCCGCCCCAAGAGAACCCTTGCCTTTTCTATCTTACAATAACAGTAACAAAGGATAGAAGCATGGAATCTTCTGTCTTAATGATGCTGTAACGACCCATGTAAAACACCTTGAGGAAGATCTGTTATGAAAGGCGCTGTATACAGTCAATGTTACTTTATAAAAAATACATTGTAATTTTAATGAAGTAATTTTAATTAAGCACGCAGAGTGGCCCTGGAACATAATGATGCGAAGCAAAACAACAGTTTTCAATGAACAGTTCGATGTTGCATCAGAAAATGTGATACCCAGATCACAGCGAAAATGCTTAATTTTTGCATGAAGAGAAGAGCTACTGAGTTTGGGCGCGGAGAGAACCCAAGTGCTCCGTAACCCCCCTATAAAGTCCAGCTGCTTCCTGTTGCAAGGTCTGTGGTGAAGCAGTGCTTCCTCAGGAGGGGGCTTCACCTGCTGGCGGGACGCTACAGACAGAAGAGGCTGTTATAGTCGGAACATTTCTGAAATACACAGACAAGGCGTGAAGCTGACAAACATAGCAACAAGCTTCATTCCCAACGAAAGAGAGACAAAAATTTCGGGTCCCCAGAAACGTTTCCACGGAAACAGTTTGTTCATTAATTGTTCACACAGTTAATCCCTGATGATGTGATGCCAATAAGAAAACACAAGAAAAAAATACAATACAATGAAACATTTAAAATGATAAAATAAAACTAATAATCAGAAAAAGATAGATTCTGTCAAGTGGGAGAGAGGATTTTGGATTTTGGGTTTTAAGACTTGGGGAGGGTACTGCTCTGTTGGGGGTGGGGCAATTTCAGGGAGCAAAATCCTGCTTGTGCCTGCAGTCCGATATGAAGACGTAAAGCTGTTTTCTGCAAAAGCTGCAAGGAAAACAGGAGAAACAACATCTACTCCTCCTCTCCCGTTTCATTTCTCCTTCCATTTTCTCCTTCCTCCACCCTTCACTGGAAATGAAACGGAGATTTAAGTGTTGTTCCATTTTCCAAGTCAGTTAACTTTAAAGAATCTTGCAGAGATCCCCGTTCTGGCCTCGCTTCGCAGTATCCCGAGGTCTGGAAGGTATTTTTTTTACCAGATGACTTAACTTGATATTTCCTGAAATACTTTAGAATGAATGGAACGAGAATGTTAACAATTTGCTTAATATTGGCTCACGCTGCATGTCTCTAGCAGCACGTGGCAGTAATGAGAGCAAATACCCATCTTCTGAGTATCACACGTCAACAGCGTATCAGTTTAACAGAAAACAGGCTGCGGTTCGTGGTGGTCCGGTGACCTGGGACCGTCTCCGAAGTGCATGTGAGCAGTAGAGTGCCCCTCGATCAGGTGAAACTCTGATGTAGCCTTGTGGATCACAGCCCGCGGCACTGAGCATGAAAACGACCTCAGCTTTCCGAGGAACTGCACTGCACGTGTCGCTGTATTCGGGAATGTAGGCTGAGCAGCGTGACGACAGGCAGTGCAAAACCCACCCCGCTTTCTTTTTTGGGCCATTGATAGGGGAGAGTTGCTCAATCCCCGTTCCACCCATTTCCTCTCGCTGCAACTTATTAGAGAAGTGCAGCTTGAGGCAGAGAGAGGCTCTGACGGGCACAGAAGTGGCGGCGCTCCTAGTAGCGCTCTGATTTCCTGGGATCCCCTCATGGTCACGGGCTCTACGGTAACTCCCCAACGTCAGAAACATGGTCTCCTCTTTCTTCCAGGCATATTTGACGTCGCTCCTGCTGCTTCTGGCCGCCCAGCCTGAAGTCTTGGCTTCCACACTGGGAGGAGAGGAGGAGGAGAGCAGATCTGCCACCTGTTCACTGAAGCTCCAACCAGCGGGCGCTTGTGAAGAGGGGGACACCTGCCCCTTTCAGGTCAGCCTGCCTCCCCTTGCTATCCAGCTGCCCAAACAGTTCAGCTTGCTTGAGAAGACCTTGAAGGACCTTCAGAGCCTACGGGCTGAGGTGGACCAGCTGCGAGCTGCCTGCTTGGAGTGTCATCCACAAGCCGACCAGAGGGATATTGGGGTCACTCCCGCCCCTGGCTCCAACCCATCCTCGTTCTTGAAAATCAAGGATCCTCAGGATGCCACCAGAATGCAGGAGATGCAGACCGAGATGACAGAAATGTCCGTCAGCCTGAAGGATGCCCACGCTCAGATTGACACCCTCAGGAACAGCCTGGATGACCAGAACCAGGTCTACATGAAGAACGTGGAGGACCTGGTCAACGGAAATGTGGAGAATATCAGTAGGCTAGTCACCCAGCTCAACAACAAGTGTCCCAGCCCCTGTCCAGCGCAAGGACCACAGCCAAGTAAGTACAAACACAAAGTTCTTTAAATCACAATTTTTTATGCATCTAGTAGTTTTGTATCAGACAGCTATACATTCTTATAACATAAGTTTGGTTCAGGGACTTTTCTAAAGACTACAGCCGTACAATTCTTTCGGACTGGGATCCTGAAATGCTTTGTAACTAACTGGAAACATGACCCGCACACTGGTGCATACCACACAAGCTTTTGATATACCGAACTGCGTGCTACATCTGTGCAACTCCTGCTTCTTCTTAAGCAGAGACAGGGACCTCTGCACGCATCCTTGGGTTCCGTAAGATGTAATCTTTGCTTTTATCGTGGGACGCCACACAGTCCACAGTCAACATAATTAAAAAAAATTAAGGTTAACCAAACTTAAAAAACAGCATTTACAAAATCAGTCAGCTGAGGGAAAAAATAAACAACATGACTAGTGAAGCTCTTTCGTTTAATCCAAGACCAGTCTTTTGGAAGCCTTTACTTTCTACAGATACTTTATTTGGCTTTCTGCGATTAGTGCGCACATAAAAGGTCACGGATGGTTCTGCTGAAACATCTACAGCATTTAAGAATGAAAACATAGACGTCTAAAGTGTGCACTGTTAGACATACACGAGTCCTTGTGCACTGTTATTGTGTATCTGTTTTTCATAACTGAAGATACCTACTAGGTTAAGACTGACCAATCAGTCTGTCACCAGTCTGCCTGTCACACCATCCCATCGCTGTGGGAGGGGGGGCAGCCGTCCTGGCTGCCCTCTGCTGCCGGGGAGAAGCCACACCACTTTTAGGGTCTCTCCTCTTAATCATCCACTCCTGCCAAGAGCCCATCAGTTTTAGGAAAGGCTCTCTCTGGATGCCTTAGCTGGTAAAACATCCAAACGGACCCCCACGTCGCTCCAGATGCACTCGATAAACCCAGGCTTAGCTAACTGCCCCCCCCCCAGATCACCACATTTGATGTTTTGACTCATCTGAAGTGCGCTGTTTTCACAATACAAAAACAAATCATCGAATTAAATACCGACCGAGCAAAACAGTTTTCTTCCTGTAAACACTTGAAGGAACTGCTTGCAAGACGAGCGCAGCCTGACCTCGCCTGTCCCAGAGTTCAATCTGAAAGTCAGGGAAACTGAGGATAAGTCGGGATGTCCCCCACAACCCTGTGCAGACTCTACAGGTGTACTGTGGAATCCATCCTGACAGGATGCATCACATCCTGGTACAGCAGCTGCTCAGTTCAGGACAACAGAGCTCGGCAGCGGGTGGCGAACTCAGTGCGGAAGATCACGGGCACACAGCTCCCTGCAATCCATGACATCCTCACTGCACACTGTCTCAGGAAAGTGAACTGTATCAGATGGGACCCCAGCCACCCTGTCTGTCACTTTCCACCCTCCTCCCATCTGGGAAGTGACCAAAGTCCATTCAGAGGTTCAGGAACAGTTTCTACCCAACTGCAATCAGACTCCTGAACAATCAGTAAATTTATTCCTGGGATTCTGCTCTTATTTATTTACATATTTATATTCACTTCATCATTACATTCACTTGTCGTCCTGTTGTCTAGCCGTCTTGTTGTCTATGTTCACTGTCTGCAGAAGCACATGCAAGCAAGCATTTCATTGTACACAGTACCGGTGCTTGTACACATGACAATAAATGAATTGAACTGAATCTCCCCTCCCTCTCTTGGCAGTGATGGTAGCACCGCGTGACTGCTCTGACTTCAGCGGCCACAAGACGAAGAGCGATGTGTACCGAGTGATGCCTGACCTGCAGCGGGGAATGTTCGACGTCTACTGCGACATGGAGTCCTACGGAGGTGGCTGGACCGTGGTGCAGCGGCGGCTGGATGGCACCGTGCGCTTTAACCGATCCTGGGAGGAATATAAGCAAGGCTTTGGGGACCTGCGTGGCGAATTCTGGCTAGGCAACGACAACATCCACCTGCTGACCAAGTCCAAGGACATGGTGCTGCGTATCGAGCTGGAGGACCTTAACACGGCGCGGGAGTACGCCAAATACGACCATTTCTATGTGGCCAACGAATACCTCAACTACCGGCTGTCCATCGGCGGCTACTCGGGAACAGCCGGCGATGCTATGCACTACGGCAAGAACTACAACCATGACCACAAGTTCTTCAGCACCCCGGACCGGGACAACGACATGTACAGTTCGGGCAGCTGTGGTGCCTACTATAGCTCGGGCTGGTGGTTTGATGCGTGCATGTCTGCCAATCTCAACGGCAAATACTACAAGAAAAGATATAAGGGCGTCCGCAACGGAATCTTCTGGAGCACCTGGAGAAACGATACCACACAGCCCTATCTCACAGGCTATCGGCAGGCTTTTAAGTCTGTCAAAATGATGATCAGACCCAAGAACTATTCTCCATAAGCTGTGATAATTCATCAAATGTCTGGAAAGAAGGTGTAGGGTTCACCGATATTTTGCTAGGAGGTAGAAGGGGAGGGGTCACACATTTCAAGCATCAGTTATAGGTGACTGACATATACATGTTAATACTTTCAATATTTGGTAAAAACAAGATACATATGGCTAAATTCTTGAATTTCCACAGCTAAAGTACATTTCCAAAATTTCTCGGCACTTAGCGCAGCCTGTGACACTGAATCCTGCTAAGCAGCTAACCTTAATTACAATGTATATGCACCAGTTGCTGTGCAGGAGCCTTGTATGTCATCTTATTTAAATCCACTGTTCGTATTTGTTTATTCAATGACTGATACCGTTTTAGAGCTCACCTTCGCACAGCATAATGAGCCTGGACCTGTGGCCAAACACACAGGCATCGCAGTAGCAGAGTGACGTATTCAAAGACAAACAGCTCGGCAGAGCTTAGAGATATAAACCACGCAGCAAACAAACTGTGCGCATACCTATAAATGAGCCTGTGTAAAAAGACTGTGCTTGGAGGCTGTTGTTAGCATAAAGTGCTTAGTGGTAAAAGGTTCCTTTAAACTAGCATGATGGAATGAGAAACTGTGTAGGGACGTATTACGCATTTCAGGATGGTAGCGTAGAAGCCATTTCAGTTAAAATGACAGACGACTGCAGGATGTATTTTTTTATGTAAATCAGAGAAAGAGAAGTCGGACGATTCAGCAACGGAATGTAAAATACTGGGACATGTAGATAAAGGACGAAAAGGACGACTGGACAAAACAAAGAAACCGATTCCCTTCAAAGATACAGCTTTATTATCCTTCTGGAGTTCAATTTTGTATTTCAAAGATTTGTCTATTGCAGTAAACAGTATTCCTATACAGGATGGACTTTTGATGGATGGAAGGAATAAAATGTGTTGTTGAAAAATGCTACGTAAAGCTAATAAAGTTCTTTTTTACATGCCTTGTCCTGATAGTGCTTTCATGAAGGTGTTTATTGCCAAACAAAATTGACACATGACTTATTGTCCCATATTTCAGCTGGAAAGCCTGTCTCTTGGACAACAGACAACACTGGGAGTCCTATCTTGGCAGTGCCTTAATTCCGGGCGACTGGCCGATTTGAATCTGCTGTAAGTCGATTCAAGGTTTCTGAAATCTCTGCCACTTTAAGACAAGCAGCTTTTTTTTTTATGAAAAGGAGTAGAATGTCCATTTCAGTTAGCCGATAGTTCACCTAGACGGAGATATTGATAGTCAGGGCCTAGTATGGACCAGCAGCAGAAACGCAAGTGTTCAAAGAACACAAACATGCCGAGCAGGCCAGCGCTTGGCGACTAAGCTGAGCTCAGTCATTACGCTGCAGTGAGGCCACCTAGTGGTTTGTCTGTATATTCCGCCTGAATCACACTTGGGCCAGGATTAAAAATTCTTTTCCAACACAAAACAGTTTTCATCACATACTGTGACACTGTTTAACTCTTACTCACAATAAACAACAATAACAACACTAGCAACAAAAATTAGCACCAGTTTTGGCTTGTAATGGGACATTGACAGACCGACAGGTGATGCATTTGCATTTTACTTCTATCTTGAACCATGTATCAGCAAATGCTTGGAGAATTATTTTTGAAACAGTCTAATTTTCCCTAACCCTAATTTTCCAATAAAAGCCAAGTTTAGGACACAAATTAATAAAAACGATAATGAAAATGGTAAATAAAATAAAATGGCAGAATATCATGTTTATAATTTCTTGAAATCTTTTTCATAAAAAAGATTATTGCCATCTGATTTAATATTTAGATGTAATATTTCAGTTTATCATACATATGCTTTCATTTATTTGAGCAAATTGACACATCTGACAGCAGAATGACACAGAATGTTTCTGTAACTCAAACATTGCATCAAAGGCTCTGGGTTCATTTCTTTCCACACAGGCCACTCAGGTGCTTGTTCGATCTCCTGTCATCTCAAGACTAGAACACTGTAACTCACTCCCAGCAGGTCTGACTGAGCGCCATTCACCCTCTGCAACTGATCCCGAATGCAGCTGCCCAGCTCATTTTCAGCCTTCCCAAGTTCTCCCATACTACACCATTGCTACATTCCCTCTACTGGTTTCCTGTAGCTGCCGACTCATTTTCAGCCTTCCCAAGTTCTCCAACACTACACCATTGCTACATTCCCTCCACTGGCTTCCTGTAGCTGCCCGACTCATTTTCAGCCTTCCCAAGTTCTCCCATACTACACTATTGCTACATTCCCTCCACTGGCTTCCTGTAGCTGCCCGACTCATTTTCAGCCTTCCCAAGTTCTCCCATACTACACCATTGCTACATTCCCTCCACTGGCTTCCTGTAGCTGCCCGACTCATTTTCAGCCTTCCCAAGTTCATCCATACTACACTATTGCTACATTCCCTCCACTGGCTTCCTGTAGCTGCCCGACTCATTTTCAGCCTTCCCAAGTTCTCCCATACTACACCATTGCTACATTCCCTCCACTGGCTTCCTGTAGCTGCCCAGCTCATTTTCAGCCTTCCCAAGTTCTCCCATACTACACCATTGCTACATTCCCTCCACTGCCTTCCTGTAGCTGCCCGACTCATTTTCAGCCTTCCCAAGTTCTCCCATACTACACCATTGCTACATTTCCTCCACTGGCTTCCTGCAGCTACACGGCTCATTTTCAGCCTTCCCAAGTTCTCCCATACTACACCATTGTTACATTCCCTCCACTGGCTTCCTGTAGCTGCCTGGCTCATTTTCAGCCTTCCCAAGTTCTCCCATACTAGACCATTGCTACATTTCCTCCACTGGCTTCCTGCAGCTACTCAGCTCATTTTCAGCCTTCCCAAGTTCTCCCATATTACACCATTGTTACATTCCCTCCACTGGCTTCCTGTAGCTGCCTGGCTCATTTTCAGTCTTCCCAAGTTCTCCCATTCTACACCATTGTTACATTCCCTCCACTGGCTTCCTGTAGCTGCCCGACTCATCCCATCCATGCATCCATCCATCTTCTGAAATCACTTGTCCTATTCAAGGTTGCAGGGAGTCCAGAGCCTATCCCGGAGGCTACGGGGGCCAGGCAGTGAACAACCCAGGATAGGGTGCCAACCTATCACAGGGCACACTCACACACTATTCACTCACATGCAGACCTACAAGCAATTTGGTAACTCCAATCAACCTCAGCATGTATTTTGGATTGTAGGGGGGGGAACCGGAGTACCCGGAGGAAACATCATGACAACATGGGAAGAAATTGCAAATCCCAAACACATGGAATCCTGGCAGAGATTTGAACTCATGTCCCAGAGGTGTGAGGCGACAGCACTAGCCACTGGACTTGCCAACCTTTTTAATTCCCAACCCCGTTAATTGACCATTTTAATTTTAAGTAATTTTAAAAAAGACAGTTATAAAACCAGTACAGACCACAAAAAAGTTTCTCTGGTGGGGGAGAAGGGGGTGTCTGAGCACTTGCCCCTTTCGCTTGAAAATGAATGAAAGTGCCCCCATAGTGATGTTATAACCCCCCCCCAACACCTTGCCTGGAGAAAAAGTATCTTCCATCGAAATGTCTGTGCACATCACTGGTCTTTTGTACATTACGTTGCCTGTTCCGTAAAACTATTAATTTTGCTAAGATAAAAGTGGAAATACTGCTGCATCTGTCCACTAGAGGGTGCTAAATGTATATCAATTTCCTGTATTTGCTATTCAGACACTTTGTTATACATAAGGTTTAAAAAAGATTTGAAAAAAATACTTCTTGAGTTATCATGCTGACAAGATTAAATGTATGATAATCACTCATTATCATTATCATTGATAATCACTATGCGGCCAATAATGGTTGTTATCAATAGAAATATAATACAGTAAAACACACAATTTCTTTATAATTGTTGAGTAGAAAGTGAAAGATGCTAATATTGTTAATACTCCAAAATAATACTTAAGTATATTAATGAGTTACTCAAGTACAACATATCACTACTAATGCAACATTACTATTGAAGTGATGATTTTAAACACTTGCGTGCCAGGATGTAAAATGCTGTAGGTGCAATTATGTCCCCAGCGTAGAGACATCTGCCAGAGCTGATGTATAAGGAAAATATTCAGAAACCAGTAGTCAAAAGGTCTGCTGTTTCTCACAGTCTGGCTCCTGGATGAATTTAACAAATGGCTCTGTACTCTGTAATTGTTTCCTCCATCTAATTTTCCAGTAATAATTAGAGAGTTAAGAAAATTGATGGTGACATCTCATTTTCAAGAAACAACATTAAAAACTCTTTTTTGTCAAGGTTTAAAAAGTAAAGAGAAAAAGATTATTTCTTCCATTGAACATTTCACTTGAAATTAACATTTGCACTGGCTAAAACCTGCCTGCACACCTTTGTTCCATTGCAAAATATATACTTCAACTTTGAAGTATCCCTTCATACAAAAAAGAAAAATAAACTTTTCAATACCACTTCTTATTCATAGGTTTGGTAAGCATTGGAGGGGAATTTGGACTGGGTTAAACTCCACAGGAACTTTGCGAAGGAGAAAGTCTAGAACTGCTTTCATTTTCAGATAAATGGCCCCCAAATCAATGCTGCTTACTAGCAGCAAAGAAAATGGTAACTGCTGAAGACACTCGATCTTGTGAAAACGATAATATCCATTAAACACTTTTTGAGTTATTACCACATTATGTAAATGAAGATCAGTATCAGATTTTATTTAGAGACAAAATACACCAAAATTGAAGCAGCAGCTCTAGGTGCCATCAAAGGATGGAAAGGATGACTGCAGAAGACACATGATTTTGTTAATGCAGTAACTCTAAAAGTATTACAAGGATATTTTTCAAGCTACCCCTGAACATTGTATAGGTCATGATTTGGGAAGTATTTTATTTTGAGACAATTCGCACCAAAATGGAAGCAGTGTGGCGATGCATGAAAGGACTGCTGCAGACGCAGATCTGCTGAACCTGATTATACTGTGACAAGCCACACAAAGTGGGGCTATTAATGAGGATTTTTTTGGAGAGGTAGGGAGGGTATGTAGGTGGGCTAGGAATTACAGAGCTTGGGAGGTGTGGGATGAGTAGGGATTAGATGGGGTGGGGGGGCCAGTTATGGAGAGGTCCAAGAATACAGTGTCATCATTTTCACTGCATCTAGTTTTTGGAAATTGACATGGACGGCTGTTGTATCTAACCGAGTAACTTTTACTAGCACGTCACTTAAGCCTACATTTTATACCAGCTAAGTATTTCTGATACTTAAATGCTGCTATTAGATACTTTAAGATTTTTACTCAAGTGGTGTTTTAATGGGCGAGTCATTTTCCTAGTACGGTATCTCTACTTTTACTCCAGTATGGTTTTCAGTACCACCACTGCCCATTACTGTCCAAGCTGGGTATTGTAACACCGCTCAGGTGGCAGCTGCTCAGGTCCAGATACATTCTGACAAACTAGCAACATCTTGTATAGTGGTTATGCAGCCAGGGGGCTTTATGATGGGAATTTCTATGGTAAAATCCCAGGTGTGTGAATGGTTTAGGGGTTATACTGTGTCTGCGCAGCATCTGTTAGGCGAACAATTAAATGGTGCATGTTGTAAAAGCAGAGGACCAGAAGTGCAATTCCAGTGAAAGCTGATGTTATAGCGATCATTTGTCTTTTCTGTTTCTTGGGTCATAAAGCTTTCAGTCGGCAAGGGGAAACATCACCGGATCAGGGGCCTTCGGCAGGAACGTGGGTGCAGGTTCTTCTGGATGCGGTGTGCAGGTCCACGTTCAGCGTGGCGCGATACGGGACACACTCCCCTGAGAGCGGCCGGCGCTGGGTCCCCACGCAGCAAAAGATGTCATCAACAAGCATGAAGAAATAATGGTCTTGGCCCAGAGGTTAAATCCGTCTCGAGGGATCTTCGAGGGGAGTTCAAACACAGGATGTGCACCAAGTCATTGTTCTGGCACACAGATACAACAAAGGGATTTTCTCCTGAGTATCTCCTCAGTATATATTTTTTGGTATTAGATTTTTTCTTTATTTTTCACATGGTTTTTTTCAGGGGAATAATTTACCCAGTCTGTATCAGAGCCTCCCCAATATTCATTCGGGCCACCTTGGTGGGGGTGGGAGAGGGTGATTGAAGGGGGCCTGCATCAAACAGACAGGTGGTGGAATGATCGGGGGGGGGGTGGAACGGCAAGCTAGACCGAGGGAGGGAGCGAGAGTGGGAGGAATTACCCTGAGGGACTGATGGAAACATTTATGCATGGACGCCTGCCAGATCCTAAGGCGAGAAGGCTCAAGAGCAACAAGGAAGGGGTTTGCTAGACACAAGGCAAACCAAGCCTGGGCCCACGCTGGGGGAGGGGGGCACTTCCTGTCTGGGGAGACTTCCTGTGCAGGTGGAGCTGGCGAGCCGTTCATTCGCACAGACGTGCTGCTTTAGGTGATCGCTGTGCCACATCGTAAACAGATAACTGATGAATTAGGAGAAAAACATCTCCCCACTGTCCAGGGGGGGTTTCTTATTTAGATGTATGACAGGGCTTTAAGCTAATCAGAAAGTATAGCAACTCTGCCTGAATCACTGCTTCATGTGTTTTTTATGTAATGAGTCATCATCCATCCATCTACAAAAACGGCTTATCCAGTACAGGGCGGTGCCAGGCGTGGGCGCTGTTCCAGTGAGCACAGGGCAGGGGACACCCTGGAGAGCATGGCGGGCGGGCGGGCACACACGCACACGCACACGCACACACACTTGTATTCATGTCTTTATGGTGACTCTCCATTCATTTCTATGGGCAAAACCCTAATACCAGTAATGACGACCTTAACTCCCACCCAGGCTTAACCTTAACCGTAAGTAACCAAATAAAGTGGCTTTTGGAATTTGTAGTTTTTTGATTGTAGTCATATATTTTTTATAAAATTGAATTTCCCCTGTTTGCATGTTCTCCCCATGTCGTCGTGGGGTTTCCTCCGGGTACTCCGGTTTCCCCCCACAGTCCAAAAACATGCTGAGGCTAATTGGAGTTGCTAAATTGCCGGTAGGAGTGTGTGTATGAGTGAATGGTGTGTGAGTGTGCCCTGCGATGGGCTGGCCCCCCATGCTGGCCCATTGCTTCCGGGATAGGTTCCGGACCCCCCGTGACCCAGTAGGATAAGCTTTTAAGTTGGAAAATGGATGGATGGATGGAGTTTCCCCTTGTGGGGACTGAAAAATGGTCTCCAAACGGTCAAAATAACAGGCTTCCATCACATTGTAGCAACATCTTGGTCCCCACAATGTAAGGTATACCTGGACCACACACACACACACACACAGTGAGAGGAAACTGGAGTAGCCAGAGGAGAGCTGAGCAAATACAGTGAGAAAACGCAGCCTTACAGGGTAAGGGAGCTTTTAACGTGCAATTAAAGAACACAACATCTGGAATGAGAAAAATATTATGCAGACATTTTTTTAATGGATACTCAGCCCCCAGGAACCATGTTTGATGAAGCCATATAGGGACTGTAGTGTTAGAGGGACGTTTAAATGAATTTGTCCCATTGTTAAGCAGTAGTGAGATATTTCTTCACGTTCTGGCACATTAATACCCCACTGTTAGGATGACGGCAGCTATAGCACCGGGGTTGTGTTTAAGACTAATGCCATTATCGCATCATTCCTCATGATGCATGCTGTTACGGTGAAAGCTACCCTTCACTTTGCTGTAACCTTCAGCTTAAGTCGACTCCATAACACACTGTTACTGTTAACATTAAATACTCTTACTGTTTGAGTGAAACTCCATCTACTGCTGCAATTATGCCGGTAGGATTACAGACCCAAGGAAGGTGGCTGCAGGGCTGAGCCATGATACAAGCAAACTTACTTTCACTAAACCATACTGTGGGCAGATGGAAAGCACGCCTGTGTGAAGCACACCCAACCCACTGATCTGCAATCCAGCAGGGGGCAGACAGGTGTGCTCAAGGTCAGGGGTCTGCAGAGTGGGCTTGATCAGGGTCATTTTTTGCAATCTCCCATACCTATATTGAACAGAAAAGCAGGCATGGAAAATTCTAATTCTACGATTCTTCTACTCAAGTGTTCCACTCATGAATCACAACTCGTGATCGTCTTGGAGATGATGCACTGTCGGAAGCCGTCAAAGACACCAAGTCTGTAGGAGTATTTCAAGCGTCCTGTAAATCCATTCCCGGGAAGGCAGGGATGCCTGGGAAGTCAGAAAACAAGGCAACCATGGACACGATGCAGAAGTTCTGTGGAGTTTCTGGGCGGTTTGACTAAATTGTTTTCACTTTTCCGTTTTTCCAGTTTGTGAGACTGGCACAGACACTAAGCCATCGTGGTCAAAGTCCTGTCCCGTGACCTGGACATCAACTGATGACTCATAACACAAACAGCCCAGTTGGACCATGTGTAACAGCAAAGTCTGGTATGAACATTTCAGATATTAATAAATTTTTCTGAACGCCATGCATGTTGAAGGTGCTCACAGAATGTCAAGGTCTTATTTGGATGACAGATGAAGATGACGGAAGGTCAATGTAGCATGGCGCCAGTCCAGGTCCTACAGGCCTCTGCATCTCTCCTGCTTGGATTTCACTCCTGTTTCATAATTAGACTCAGTTAAGCTCTTGCCTGAATTACAACTAATACTGAAATTAATCATGAGGCTGTAGGTGTTAAGAATTCATTCCAAATCAAACTATAAAGATGTAAAAAAAAAAAAAAAAAAAAAAAACTAGAGAAGGAAATTTCAGGTCCAGAAAGTATAAATCCAGACCATGATTTTGTTTCAACCAACCAGCTGAGTACTCTGTGACTGTGACTCTTCATACCCAACTGCTTATCCAACATGGGGTCCTGTGTTCCTCCACTAGCAAAAAATAGTATAAATATAAACCTTGTTATAGGCTGTTAGATGCAAACAAAAAACAGCCCCAGGTGTGAACGGTAACTATATATATTTAACTTGCTACATTTTGCACCTGTAAATATCAGAACTGTGCACTAGTCACCACAGCAAGTCTTCCTATGTGCCACTGTTTTGTTTCATTGCACTGTCCTGCAATGTTTGCACATACAAGCATTTATTGTCATTCTGTGTCGCTTTGTAACCCTGTTGTTTTATGTAGCACCACAGCCTTGGGGTAACTGTTTTAATTCCACTGTGTACTGAACCAACTCTATATAGCTGAAACGAGAAAGAAAAACCACTTGACTGGGGAAGACACAAAAATAAAGGGACCGCAAAGGGATAAAAAAACAAACTGAAAAAACAAGGATCTAACTGCAATAAACCATAAAGTAACACAACTAGGGAACAAAGCAGCACAGGGAGCAGGACTAGGAAACCCAGCAGAGCAACAAACACACAGTAACATGAACAAGGACTGACTAACAAACAGACTGAGTGCAGGTACTTAAAGACACACAGGGAATCAGGGCAAACAAGGGACAGGAATAAATCATAACCGAATCAAACAACTGATGAAGGTGCAGCACCATGAGTAACAGGTGGACTTAGTAACACTAAAAAGACACAGGAACAGGGAAACAAAGCACAGAAGCTAGTAAACATAGCAAACACTAAGGCTTAACACTAGGAAATACTAAGACAATAAGAACAATAATTAAACACAGCAGAAGTGGGGTAAACCTAAAACAGCGAAACACTATAAATAATAAACAGCAGGGAAACAAAAAAAAAACAATAAACCAATATGGGTGAGGCTGATCTCCAGCCAGCCACAACCAGAGAATACAGCCTCCAAGCTGCACACCCAACCCACTGAGGTATGCATCATCCTAGGAAACAGGGAGACACACTGGGGCTGAAGGCTACAAGACAAAGAGGGGGGAAGCAGGATGAACAGCGACACCTGCTGGCCAAATGGGAACAGGACATGTAGGACAGGTTCAGACAGACGCCGACCCTGACTCAAATGGGCTCATCACCCGCTTCATAGAGAGCCAGCTGACCTCAGGATGCTTTGGACAGTCTCCAGCACAGCGAGCTGGGCTCCAGGATGGTGTCACATGGCAGGATTTATAACCAAAACAAAGAGCACCTGCGAGTACTTGCCAGTCGCTATGAAATAAAACAGCTTTGTTTACGCCATGTTCCTTTTTTTACTCCTCACTGTAAACACAACTGTCTCCCCACAGTTAATAGGCTCTTACAGCAAGAGGACCTACCAACTCAAGGACCCACACACGCGCACACGCATGTATGTCTATGCGCTTGTGTGTGCGCGGTCTGCATGTTCTGATTCAGCGTGACTTTCACTTGCATGCCCTCGTTTCCTCCTGCTGCCAAAGAACATGTGGTTAGGCAAGACGGGGTCTCTAAATTTCATCTTGTCCAGGGTGTCTCCCACCATGAGCTATCTGGGACAGGTCTTCAGCTCACCCTGACCTTGTACTGAATAAGCAGTTAGGGGGAAGATAGATTTAACATACAAAATGTGAAATACTGAATGGAAAAAATATCAGCATTGAAGCCAGCCTTAATAATGACTTCAGCAAGCTCCCGGGGACTCAGCAGACGCACATTATGGGATGGTTTCTTCATTCAGGTTTGGATGCCTGCCGGTTGAATTTCCTGCAGCGTGAAGGATCCAGCATGCATCCATGTATCGCCTAGACTGGGAGGTTTTGCTCTTGCTGAGCATCTCCACATCTGCCTCAGTCATGCACTGCAACAAATGCAATTCACAGATAACGACTGGCCTGGCCGCAGCGCCAGCGCAGGACAGGGAGGGGGGTGCTGTGCGTGGAGAGTGGCTGAGGAGGTTACCAGCCTCAAGTCATCAAATTCACTGCCATCGTGGTAAAAACATCACGCAAAAACGTCCCCCCCCCCCCCCAAGTGGTACCAGTTCTGTACCTTTCTCTCCTCTCTTTCTCTCCACTTGACAAAAAAAATGACTCGGTCTGGAGCCTCGTCTCAGCAAAGACAGGGCATAAGGAAGGGGGACACCCTGACTGGGATACCAGTTCATTGCTGGACTCGCACATCCATGCGCTATAGGAAAACTGGCTTTACCAGATAGAAGCGATTTAGCACGAGGGAGTGAGGCACCCACTGTGCTGCCCATATAATAGACTGATATTAGACATATTTACATGAAGGGAATATATATGATTTAATGGCAACGTAACAGTGAAATGTCTAATTTTTTCACAATATTACAGCTACATAGCTTTCGGGACCTTTGGAGTGTATATGTTCAGCTTCTAAGATGCAGCTGTTTCCTGGTGACTGCAGCCAATCTGTCTGTGAGCTCTTGCCCTGCACGAGCATCCCTCTCGCGGAGGGATTAGCGAGTGAAAGGGAGAGATCTGCATTTTTACGGAACAGAAGATGGATGCTAAAAAATCAGTACTGTAATCAATTTTCTAATATGATAGTGGTTCATATTTTAAGATGTCTGGAAATCTTCTCAAACATCCTACAGAGAGCATCAATGTTTTTTTTTATTTCCAATGAAAAATTCTTTTCATGTAATACACAGGTTTTTTCACTCTTTCCAAATGAATACTTTAAATAAAAATTGGAAAAGGATAGGATTGTGAAGTAACTGGCTCCATTCCTTTAAGAATCAGCCTGTCATTCCTCTCAGTATTCAGCTACATAATGGATCTGTACAGTCGGACCCACGATGGGAGCAAACCTTTGTTTTTGGGGTTTGATGTTGAAGTTATATTGGAAGATGTTCCATCAGAACATAGGAGATTTACAACTGAGAGGAGGCCATTCAACCCATCAAGCTTGTTGGGGGAAAACTCAACTAATAGCTCAGATTTTTTTAAATTTTATCTAGCTCTGATTTAAAGGAACCCAGGGTTTTAGCTTGCGCTACACTAGCAGGAAGACTATTCCATACTCTAACTACATGCTGTATAAAGAAGTGTTTTCTCAAATTCAGTTAAAAATGTTCTCGAGTTCCATGAGTTCTTGAATTGAACTAATATTGAAGCAACTATTTGGTTGAACAGCATAAGAATACAATAAACTTAAAGAAATTTCTGCCAGGCTTGGTCATGCTTGAGGATGCGTTATGACCATTTACGCAAACATGCTGCCAAAGATTAAATGCAGACTCTGTGGGAGATAAACTTCTCTAGAAAAGATTCCTAACTAATAGCTAAAAACATGCAACGGGTTTTTCTCTTAAGTACTGCCATGGCATCAGTGTGTGTTTTCTGGGACTTTAACCACAACATGTCAAGGATTCCTGGATTATTTTACTGGGCTCATCTGTCACATAAATAAACTGCAGTTGTCGGCTCCTTCCGGAACCTTCGGCGGCAGTGAGCCTATGGAGTTCGAGGCAGACTGTCACCTAACAGAGCGGGTTGTGAGGGAGAGGATCCTGAAATGCAAACCCTTTCACCATTTGTTTTTGCTGGTGCTTGACAGCTGATAGGTTGCCGACACTTTCTGGAAACTATATTTTTTGAAGACTCGATGCAATTTATATAAGGCCTTCATCACAATATACAAAAAAAAAATGTTCCAAAAGACTGCATTTCTATGACGTTCTATGGAATCTATTCAGTGAACTAGGTTTTCTGCAAGTTTTTCCATACTTTCAGTTGATTTAACACAAAGTTAGAAAACTGCCCCATTGAAAAGAAAGATTTATGCTTAAAGACCACAATTATTTTACTTGCTAAATCTAGCATTTACAAAGCCACAATAAACAGCTGTGGCAAAATTGCCAGACCATTTACAACCTAAACAAACAGCACTCTTCAATCACAAAAAAAATCTCTCCTTACAGCCTTCACAACATGTACACATAACTGATAGCTGCAGTGAAGTCAAAATACGACTCCTCCATTCACGGCTTGAAGCAGATGAGAACATAACAGGTATTTAAAGCACATTTTGAAAAACTCTGCCGACTTCACAGTTTGCCTGGAAACAGTCAATGGGACAGTGGGGGCTTTGATTGGTGCTTTGCATTGTCTGCATCCAATCAGGGTGGGACATGAAGTGAATAATGTAGTTGTATATTGGGGATCCTAGGTCTGAAAGGTTAGACCATTTGGTTTGGAAGGAAAATGGAGAAGCCTTCAAGATGCATGAATGCTGCACAACATTTGAAATAGCTCCATTACATGTACCTATAAACACCTATATATTTAATGACTCATCAACGTTGCCAAACTTTTTGTTGATCTTAAGCAGAAAGAATTCTTGCTTGGGTGAGTAATACTTTATGTCTGAGGTTGTGTCTCTCTTTTTCCTGCCAGAGAAGACAGACATATAGCGATTCCAGGAGATTCGTACAGATGTCTGACATGTTTTCGACTGAGAGTATGCTAGGAGAATGTCACAAGCGTGCCAGCAGAAATGTGCATGGATGTATGTGGGTGCACGCCCAGGTGGGGGGGGGGGGGGTGATGCTGTAACCTGAGATTACCTCCAGGACTGCTGTAAATGGGGGGAACTTAGGAAAATTCCAAAGGCCCCTGAGTCATGAGGACCCTAAAACAATTCGGAACAAAATTGGATTGTTCTGGGATGGGGTGGGGGGGGGCAATGTTATATGCTTTGATAAGGCCCAAAATACCTAGCAGCACCCCGGATAACCTCTGACCACAGCAAGGCTGGATCCTGGTCTAGTGTTTGTGAGAATATTTTTGAGGGGAGCCCTTTCCAGTAACCACAAGGGAAGACTTTGCGGGCTTGGCTGCAGAATATTCTGGAAATAAGGCCAAGCCGCAACAGCAAAGCTGTAACCTGAACAGCTTCTCAAAATGAGCGAAGACTGCAGCCCATGGATAATATACGGAAGATTCATAATCGGATTGACATTCCGGCTCTGTGCAGACGTGCAGCCACTGGGACCGAGGAACCACAGCAAATGAGGCGAGATCCGTTCATCTATTCTAAAGCATTCAAGCTCAGTACTGACAAATTTAGACGTACACGGAATCTGACTAAGTACAGTAAGTATGTTTTTGCAGTCGGCTCGGGTATCTTAGAGTGAAATTATTGCATCTAGTATTGCTGGTAGTGCTGCTCCCCCCGCACTCCATGCCCCACCCTCAAAGGGATGTTTAGCTTATTCAGTAACTGTAGGTGCATTATTATTTTTTTTATTCACAAAAGTGGCAAGAGGAAACTAACAGAAATGGATCAGCTACATGGTGGGGGGGGGGCAGGTAGCCTCAGAAACCACCAAAAACTCCCCCGAGTTAAACCCTGAGTGTAGCTGGGCTTGCGGGTTCATATGGCGCTTGCATGCCCACCTCCTGTTGTGTCTATGACAGGCTGCTTGGTGCCTTTAAATCGCCCATAGCACGTGACTATGAGTGTACGTGTGCCCTGTACTGTCCCCCCCCTCCGGGCGGCACTACAGCCTTGTGCCCTTTGCTATCTGGGATAATCACTCCTGCAACTCCGACCAGGATAAGAGGATAGGTGGTTCAAAAATAGATTAACAGTGGTAAAGAAAACACAGCAAATACAAACACCGCCATTACCTTTATGAAGTATCTCTCATTATTGTTTTTCTTCTGCCCCCCCCCCAAGACTCCCAGAGGGCTTTCGATGTCGGCATTGTACACTCGCCAGGCGGTTTCCTGCAGAGCGGCATTTTACACGAACCCCCCCGGGCTTCCCACCTCTGAGCTCGAAGCTCCCTGAATTCTAACCATGACCAAAGGAAGCGCTCCTAACATCTGCAGTTGCAGGGAGTGCCATCGGGAACAGCTGCCTTTACTTTATTATGAAATCTGGAGGTTTTGGGGTTAGATTGAGTGAATAAATCTCATCTCTTTCTCTGACACTGGGTAATCTCACAGTTGGGTAATTTACAAATCGACATTCAGAGCATCTCTTTTTTGTTGCTCACTCCACTTTCCGTTTCTCGCGGTATGTAAGCAGGCATATTGCGGGCAGTTACTGTCAAAACGATTTTTTTGAAGGCTACTTAAATAAAATTTTAAAAAGAATTATTATTCACAAATTAGCAAAATCCTGTAAAATGGATCAACTAAAACCGAACAGGATAATAAGCCTGTATTATTATTAAGTCATGAAGCAGTAGTATTGTAAGAGCCTTCGTCTGGGTGTAGTTAATCCAAGTCACCATTCAGGAAAGACTGCAGCAGCCGGGGTGAACATCTGCGGCCAGGAGACGGACGCTTGGTCAGGACGCGGTGGGTGGCAGCAGGAGGACTTCATCATGTTCTAAACATAAAACAACCGGGGGGGGGCGTGCTCGGTACTGAACACAGGCAGCCGAGCATAAGAAGCGTTTCGTTTCCCAAATACGCGGACACAAGAAAACAGCGTTAATGTCACCAGTTTCCCCGATAACTGCATTCTGAACTGCAATCATTTTTTCCCAGTATGTCGGATAATTCATTTATAGGGATTCAGATCCATAGCATTCGAAGACGCGCGCTATGCTTTGTATATCGAATGTGTATATCGCGCGCGTACACGTGTCCGTAAACATCCTATAACAGCAGTAAATCTTGATTTAGCTTGTGTCCTTCTTACCAAATTAAATCGATGCCCCAGGTTTTTGTGCCAACCTTCCGATTTTGAGGTCTGACAGTTTGTACAGCTAAACTGCGCTTACTTGCACTTAATTCTACCTACATTCTGTAAATATCCTTTACAAAATACATTTTATCAAAAGTCTGCAGAAAGTTCCACGAAATAATTAATCTCATCGTTTGAAGAGCGGTCTTTCAAAACATCGTTTCAAGCATTAAGTCCTTCATTCTTAAGCTACTAAAGCTCTATAGCAAGGACGAGCTTAGTATTGCTGGCAGCAGTCCCGGGGCTTCAGTGCGAGTAGGACGCGTGTAACTCAAAACCAGCAGCTGCCTTCCCTCCAAGCTAGAGCAACGAGCGGTGAAAGTCCGGCCTCC
The DNA here is from genome assembly GCF_023856365.1 of Brienomyrus brachyistius. Taxonomy (NCBI): domain Eukaryota; kingdom Metazoa; phylum Chordata; class Actinopteri; order Osteoglossiformes; family Mormyridae; genus Brienomyrus; species Brienomyrus brachyistius. The sequence continues at coordinate 12,149,547 of NC_064533.1, forward strand.
AGGGTCCAGCTCCAGGCTGCCAGTGAGAGGAGAGCAATCGGCTGGACAGGAGTGTGCAGCTGGAGCGGATGCTTCTGCTCAGGTAATGTCACCCGAAACTGTCCGAAACTCCGGATGCTTACGGTGTGCGCAAGGCTGCCTCTCTCCCCTGCCTGCAAGACACAGGAGATGCCGTATTGCATAGCAGTAAGTGCTGAGAGCTTCCATTTGGCGAATGCAGATGGTGTTTCTGGGTCTTTTTTTAGTAGGGGTGAAAAAGCGCGTTATTGTTTCTTTGCAAGTAGGGAACATCTGTCGGGAAGTGAGATATAAAAGCCCCGAACAGCATCCGAGATTATTAACGTATGTAAAATCTCTGGCAGAAGGCATCGAAGACATTAAGCTAGTCGGCGTTAAAGGTTTTCATGTGAGGTAAAACAGCAGATGCATGGTAATTATAAGGTTAAGACATGCGGTGAGTACTTCAAGATGGACTGAAAATCTTCCCGTGGCGGATCTGTGCATTAAATAGTAAAGAAACACAAGGAATGCAACTACATTAATCTTTTGTTCTGTGTCTTTTCAGTTGTTCACAATTTTTGAAGTGATTAGGGGGTGGGAGTTTTGATAGACTGACTGATCGTGACCGGCACTCTTCTTTGTAGACAGTCCAAATGTTTCCGATTAAGTAGAGAGGCTGTGCAAGTTTTTTTCTCTCTCTCTCTCTCTCCCCCAAGTTTTACCGCTTGTATAGAGCTGTTCCAGTCTAACAGTCTACACAGCTCGCTGGCGTGCATCAGCACTGTAATACAGCTCTTACATTTTGACTTGATTTGGTTTTGTGCTGTTTCCTGAGAATGTGGCGAGAATCTCCCTGACTCTCTGCAGTCCAGGGCCAGAAGGTCTGATCTTCAGGGACCTACATCTGCTGCAGCCCTGTATCCTCCACGGTATAACTTACTGTTACCGTAGCGCTGCCCCTAAGCAGAAGCCTCTTACTACTGTAACCCTCCCTCCTCTACAATAAATTCTGAAGTTCATTCCTCCTTCCTGTATGACGTGTTCCACTTGGCATTCTGCACACACACCTGTAGACGCTGTGGGATCCTGGGAGCACGCTGCTGGCATGTCTACTGCTACCTACTAGGGCCAGTGACCTCTGACTCATTTGAGCGCTTATATTCTCTGCAGGACCCTTATTGTATAGAACAGCTGGATTAGCGCATTTGGTGAACTAAGGAACATAGCAGTAAGGTCACTGGCTGCATGTGGTGGTTGAATGATGTAACACTGTCTATGAACGGAGCACTGGGGTAGTTTTACCCCCCGTGGAGATGAGATAATTCCATTGTGGGTCAGAGTGTTGTACAGTTGGATAGGGGTAGTAAAGGTTTAGTGGGGATGCAGGAAATCCTGAGTCAGCCTGTGAGAGTAATACACCCTCTGGCCGAGTCTGCAGTGACTGGGGACTCTGCTTGGCCGTTGTTTTTGGCTCTGCTGGTAATCACCATGATTTTCTCCTTAGGGACTGAAGAACGAGCTCCATTCCCACTCCACAGGCGTTTCCTTTCCTTAAGATCGGCGGTCGCGGTCAAGGCCTGCGTTCAGGACCAGCATGCGGGTGATCGTGGCTGTCTTTGTCCTCCTGGCGTTTAGCTCTGTTCAGTCCAGAAGGACAGGGCAGAGGGGTAGGCGGGGCCGAGCTCGTGGCAGGGACAGGATGGGGGCAATCAAGCGCTTCGTGTCAGAGTGCGTGGAGTATATGGAGTCCAGAGAGAAATACCTGGATTGCCAGGACCTGCAGCTGACTATAGTCCCCATTGGCTGGTCCAGGGACACGTTCCACCTGCTTCTGGCCAGAAATAGGATTCAGGTGCTGCGGGATAACGCCTTTGTACAGTTTCCGCACCTGAGGAGCCTGGATCTGCAGCAGAACGAGCTGACATGGATTGAGAAGCAAGCCTTTGCTGGCCTTGACCAGCTGACCACGCTGCTCCTCCAGCGCAATGGCCTGCACACACTCTCCGAAGAAGTGCTCCTTCCCATGCCCCACCTGAGATTCCTGCGTCTCTATGACAACCCCTGGCACTGCAATTGTTCACTCGACACCCTGGTCAGGACCTTGCAGGTGCCCAGCAACCGTTACCTGGGAAACTATGCAAAGTGTGCCGAGCCCCCGAAGCTGAAGGGGGAGAAGCTGAAGAGGATCAGGCCGGAGCTGCTGTGCCCTCATTTGGAGGAGAACGTCCTCCAAGAGCCTCAAGAAGATAAAGTGAAGATAAAGCTTGATGCCGTAGATTCCTGCCACACCTACATGTTCCCAACACCCCTGTTGGACTGTCAGAACCGAGGTAGGCATCTGTCCTCATAACTAGTAACATAGATTTAAACCATCTACAGCTTCTTAACAACTACGGGAAATCAGACCAAACTGTCTTCTTGGTGTTACAGATGTAATGCTGCCAATGTCAACAGAATAAATCATGGACATTCTGGCTGTAATGCTTTAACTGGAATTCATTTGTAGTTCACAAGCGTAGTTTTAAGGTAATGTTGTTGTTTTCTAGCAAGAGCCATAAAATTCCCCTTCTTCTCTTGTGTTCACCATCTGAGTTCCCTAATGCAAGATTATTCTGAATTTCAATACAATATTTCCTTCTTATGAGGCAAAACCATTGAAGTCACGCAGGCTGCTTAAAAAACCAGCTTAGCAGCATTGACCTTAGACCCAGCGGAATAATGAGCTGTCTCCAAAAAGCCATTAGCAGAGTAGGATGTTCTGAAGATGCACAACTGTGTGAATGTCTTGAAGTATCCCTTCTCAGGATTTTTTTTTATCGACACGCCCCCTCAGAAACATCCACGCACAGCTGCACTGAGAGGGGCCAATCGGTATGAACAGTCAGTGAACTATGACCCTCTAAACAAACGAGGAACCGTGTGACAGCATAGCTGTGCGTGGGAGCCAGAATAATTCAGGTAGAGAAAGGAGGGCATCTCGTCTTCTCCGAACCTTGGAAAGACATTGCCAGTGTGCTGACATTCGTGCCCCTGAAATCCAACACACTTCTAGCCAAAAATGAGGATTTTTCTTTGATCACAGCTTCACTTGGGTTCCAGACGTTGCGAATATCTAGTCATTGCCTGAATCAGTGTTATTGATGCTTGTTATGAAAGTGAACTGTGAAAATGAGTGAAATTTACACATGTTATAGCTTTACCCTAACCAGAAGATATCTGTACGTTTATGTATGAAAAGACGGGGACTGTTGAGGAAGGGGAAAGTTTCCTACATTGCGATGTCAGCCTGCTATCAGTGTATGGAGCGTCCCTTTATAAGAGCATCTCCAGTGTTTCCAGTCTTGCAAAGGCCTTCGAAGGAGGGCAGTGGGCACCTGGCCCCATTTCGCACAGCAGCTCCAATAGAAACTGCTGTATGCTTAGTTTTCATGTAAAAACTATTAAGAGGTAAAACTACACTTTCCCCCTGTTTTCAAACTTCAAGCAAGTTATGGGCTCTGTCAGTTCCGTCCACAGTTATTTCGTTTTAGCAAATCCTACCCAGCAGGAGTTGTACTTCTGCGGCTTCCAGGGGAAATACTTTGAGAAGAGGTTATATAAATGAAGTTTGAGAAGTTGCCTGGGGCTAGTTGTGGGAATTGGTACTGCTAGCTAGTCACTATATTCCAGCAAGGGTCAAACATGCTGCCTCCATTTGGCCCCACGTCCTGGAAGAAAGTACAGAGGATGACCTGCTAGGCTACTTTTCAGAATCTGAGTCAGCTTGCGTTGACGACACCAAGCAGATTGACAAGAAAGTTAACGGGATTTTTCCTGGTGGCGGAACTTACATATATGAGATATACAGTATCTCACAAAAGTGAGTACACCCCTCACATTTTTGTAAATATTTTATTATATCTTTTCAAGGGACAACGCTAAAGATATGAAACATTGATAGAATGTAAAGTAATCAGTGTACAGCTTGTATAATGGTGTAAAGTTGATGTCCCCTCAAAATAACTCAACACACAGCCATTAATGTCTGAACTGCTGGCAACAAAAGTGAGTACACCCCTAAATGAAAATGCCCAAATTGTGCCCAGTTAGCCCTTTTCCCTTCCCGTTGTCATGTCACTCATTAGTGTTATAAGGTCTCAGGTGTCCTTGGGGAGCAGGTGTGTTAAATTTGGTGTTATCGCTCTTACACTCTCATACTGGTCACTAGACGTTTAACATGGCACCTCATGGCAAAGAATTCTCTGAGGATCTGAAAGAAAGACGTATTGCTCTACACAAAGATGGCCTAGGCTATAAGAAGATTGCTAACACCCTGAAACTTAGCTGCAACACGGTGGCTAAGACCATACAGCGGTTTAAAAGGACAGGTTCCACTCAGAACAGGCCCCGCCATGGTAGACCAAAGAAGTTGAGTGCACGTGCTCAGCGTCATGTCCAGAGGTTGGCTTTTGAAAATAGACGTGTGAGTGCTGCCAGCATTGCTGCAGAGGTTGAAGGGATGGGGAGCCAGCCTGTCAGTGCTCAGACCATATGCCGCACACTGCATCAAATTGGTCTGCATGGCTGTCGTCCCAGAAGAAAGCCTCTTCTAAAGATGGTGCACAAGAAAGCCCGCAAACAGTTTGCTGAAGACAAGCAGACTAAGGACATGGAATACTGGAACCACATCCTGTGGTCTGATGAGACCAAGATAAACTTTTTAGGTTCAGATGGTGTCAAGCGTGTGTGGCGGCGACCAGGTGAGGAGTACAAAGATAGATGTGTCTAGCGTTGTCCCTTGAAAAGATATAATAAAATATTTACAAAAATGTGAGGGGTGTACTCACTTTTGTGAGATACTGTAGGTGCTCATTTCCGCTCATAGTTTCAATGGGCAGTGGGTGCTCTTTCTACAGTTATTGGGCCATTTTGTGTTTGTTGCAAGGAAAAGTTTCTGTACTCTTGTAATGGATAGTGGTTTAACTCTACTTCTTGCTTCAGAGTTGAGGATCACTCCCAGGCTGACTGGCTGTGCTGGAAGTGCTGAAACTGCTTTGTCAGTCTTCTCAACATGCTGTAGGCATGGGGGAGGCTGACACAGTCAGTACACTCAAGCCGCAACAGAGCCGCCGGCCAGGATGTGCACATTCTCCAGTGGCCCTGTGACATCTTTCCTGGATGTGCTCCACGTTACTCGGCTGGTTTCTGTCAAGCAGAAACCCCAGTGCGGAACCACTAGAGAAGTTCATCAGCTCCAGCCCATTGCAGTTCATTATTGGGAAGTTTTATATATAGCCTGTGGAAGTCAAAACAACTAGAGCGACTGTAGCCATGAACAACTTGCTACACGTTGCTCTTATACAGGGCCGGTGAATCCTAAAGGTGACGTTGGTGGCCACCTATGGTGCCAGCTTCTGAGCGGTTGCCAACTCGCTAGCTGATTTCACTTTGCCTCGGACGGTGGGCACTAGCAGTGATGCTAGCCCAGAGCGCCACATCGGCTAACACTGGTATTGCTAATACAGTAGTATTGTAGTTTTATATAGTATTCAGTTATATAGTAGTTTTGCCTTCCAAGGGTTACCTATGGCAACTGAACCAAGTTCAGCCCCACCCATAAAAAAGAGCTAATTTCGGAGCCTAAAATGGTGTCCATTAGCTGTGTCCCCCATCTCAATATCCATTCTCTCTCATCAGGCCAGATAGCCTTCATCTGACTCTCCTTCACCGAGTGCATCAGAACCAGCTGGATATGTCATGTCCCTGGGGATTTAGAAAAAGTCGGACCTTTTACTTCACTTAAGACCTTCTTAGCTTAGCCATTTGCTAAAGGAGCGACCTCTAAATTTAGGACAGTTAAATCAACATTAAGACATGATGATGTTTCTCAGATTAGAAGAGGGTTTGCATCTCGGTGCAGATGTGACCGTGGCAGAGAAAGCAGTAACGCCTCGTCTTCCCTGCCCGCCATGAAGCGACTTCCTTGATCTTCCATTTGTTTATGGTCGTGAAGACCACCAACACTGAGTAAAAGTGGTCTGGCCTTTGAACATGTCTCTCAGCGGGGAATCTTGCTGGAAACATATTAAATATGACTCATTTCATACGCACACCAGGCAGTAGATGACACTTTGTGCCAATGCTGTTCCGATACACCAAGAGGAAAAGCCGCATTTGTTTGCGAGTGTCAGCAAGCCCACCATGTCCTCCCTGTCTTTTCTTCCAGGCCTAAGAAACGTTCCAGCAGGTATCCCCCCAGATATAGTCAAGGCGGATCTGTCCAGGAACATGATCAGACATCTGAGGCCCAATGAGTTTGTGACTGCCAAAGACCTGAGATCGCTGAACCTCAGCGGCAACAGCCTAGATGGCATTGACATTGGTGGGTACATATCTGTTAGCTTTATGCTAATCTAGTGCAATGATCCTCACTAGTGATGCTGGGCTATAAGAAATGGAGGCAGCTGGTGATACAGCATTGTGCAAAGTATGAAGTTAATTACATTGAAAGCTGGGCAGGGATAATGAAAGGAACTAACTGGGTCTCTGCTGCCAATTTACATTAAAGCTAAAGGTAAAACCGGTCGAAAAACATGTGACAAGCCGACTTGGGAGAGCCGGAGATATTCACACCCCTTCAGAGTGTGGTGCCATCACCCAGTCCTTCAGACAGTGATTTACGCTAGAAGGATGCCCCCAGTTTCTCAGTGATATACACTAGGCCCAGAAATATATTTTGGTTGGGGGGGGGCTAGGTAGATTTAGCGTACTCGAGGGAGGGAACAAATTTCAAGGGGTGTTCTCTGCAATTTCTCTACTTCGCTCTGTCGGGGTGGGGGGGGGGGGGGAGGTGTCAAACCTGTAATTTCGTAACATGGCTGTGTGCCTGATATGCACAGTGCTATAGTGATGAGAGATTGGGAGGTTCAGTACAACCATCGAGTCACACGCACGCCTATTTAGCTGAGGCTTTGATGAGGAAATTCAAATATTTTTGACTGTGTTGATACATATCGTGGCTCTGAAGTGCAGAATACAAGACATTAAGAAAACAAAAGCAATTTTCTCTGTGTTTTGTGGTTCCTTTGATTTTTTTCCCCAGTTTCTGTAATAGGCAGCTAAAACCGTCAGGGAAGCGGCACAATCTTTCCTGCATGTTCACTTCAGGTTTTACATTTAAAGCCAAAATTATGAATTTCCCCCCATTTTAAATGCTGCATTTACTTTAGGAGCAAAATCATAATTTCATAATAGTCGTGCACGCTATGTTCATTTCGGCATGTTTCCGTATTTAGCATCAGGGTATAAATCCTTTAGAAATCTCTGACAGCGATTCTGGAAACTTTGTACGCCTTTTTTGAACAGTATGTTTATAGTACGACTTAAATACTTCAAGGCATTCTATTAAATGATGCACAGATTAACGCAAATAAATTACTAATTAAAACTGGTGAAGCATGACATCTATTGCAATACAAAATGACCTTTGAGCACTTCAAAAACACATTACTTATAGAAAGGCCTTGCCTGAAATCTAGTAAAACACTCTCCAGTTGTCCTGTCACTTTTTCACCCTGCCCCTAAGTCCAGTGACATCTCCTTCTCTGTTCCATAAGCTGCTTTCAACGGCCTTCTGTACCTCCGGGAGCTGGACCTGTCAAACAACAGCCTTCACCACATACAGTATGGTGTCCTGGAGGATCTCTACTTCATCCGCCGGCTGGTGCTGGGGGGCAATCCGTGGGTGTGTGACTATAACATCCACTACTTACTCTACTGGCTAAGGCTGCACCCCGGCGTTTACCACTCTGGCCTGGTTTGCCAGGCCCCGCCTGAATTTGCTGACTGGACCGTGCGGGACTACGTCAGGACCTACAACGGGAAGTGTCCCGAAGACCAAATGTCAGGCCAGGATAACTTTGGAGAGGAGGTCCGGAGCGAGACGATGGAGCAGGACAATGGCATTCTGCTTGGTCCTCGGAGAGGGAGGAAGACACTTAAAGGCAAGAGGTTAAGCTAAATGACACTGACCGCATTGCTCTTTTTTTGAACGACTTTTGTATTTTTCAGGACTTCGCAGTTCAGTCTGTGTCAGATGCTAAAGCCTTCGTTTGGTTCCTCACCATGACATCATGGAGGATGACGTCCGCACTTTCCTTCTGAAGTTAATTCGTATAAAAGGGACGGTTTTTAAAACTTTCCATGGTTCTGCGTTTCCTTACATCATCCAAAGGAAGCCAATTTATGCTATACACTGACGCACAATGAAATGCTGAAAATAAAAAGTGAGAGTTGAAAAGGTCACACAGACTTGGGCGAGCTATGGCGTTTACTGCCTGCTACATGAGGTCACGACTGACCTTGAAGCACCCAGCTACATGTATCTGGACTAAATATTAGAGTAAATTAGAGCTCATTGTTGTTTCTCCAATACCAGTATGAGGCTGGTGAAGATATGTGTTCCTCAGACTGTGCTTGGCATTAATATATTTAGCTCAGATTTAGTTGATGTGAAACTAAATCGGGCCTACAGAGATTGAAAGCATGCCAGGAACCACTTCGGGAAAAAGTCAATCAATTTAAAAGTCAGGACGACTGATGGATATGGTAGCCTTGAAAGCGAGGTCAACACCTTTACCAGGCTGCCGTATGCCTGGAATAGGCCAACGTGACAGCTGTTTGGGCACGGCCTTTAAAATATACTGGAAAGTTTCAAACTGGGCCGTGTGACATCATGGCAGTTTATAAGGTGTTTACTGCACAGCTATGGGCCAGACCTCAGTTATCAGTCCCTCTTAGATACCAATTTGTCTTTAGTTTATTGAAACAGCAGCATGACCAAAACCTTTAAAAGGAGACAAAAAAAATAATTTTCCCAGGGAGCAATTGAATTTTAGGTGGCTGGGCCACGATTCATGGAGTGAGAACGAATTTATACATAAACCAGCTGCAGTCCAGCGCTGGTGCAGCTTAGCTAGCCGGGCGCCGTTACTGCCGGTATAAAATCTTAACAGCAACGTTGCTGTACCTCGTCCCATAAGACCTCCTGTTCTGATCTAAACTGAGAACATGGGTTGCTGTTTTTGGGCAGTGTTTTCACATGACTTTTCCAAAGGGTTTATGCCGTTTTGGCCAAGACGACCCTTTGGCATGAATAAATCTGCAGGGGGGTTATTAAAAAATACGGACTTAGACCCACCCATGCCAAGAATAGGCCTAAACTTGTCATACTCTTACTGCAGAAAGTGCATTAAACCTGACATACTGTATATTAAATACAGCTGGAATAATGACGTGGGTTTAGGAACAAACCACTGAGCGGTGAATATTTTTTGTGGCTGGCATGTCGTTGTAGGTTCTGCGGAGGGAGAGTCACTGAAGGTGACTGAAGGTCTGGGGTAGGAGGAGCTGACCCTGGAGTGCCGGTATCCAGCAAATATGTCCATACTGTCTGCCAGAGATCAGGCAGAAGCATGAGGCAGGATAGAAACCTGCTGGACACCAGCACTCCAGGATCACGATCGCCTGGCCTTAGGGTTGTCTTCCCGGGGGTTGAAGGTGAGAGAGCCCAACCAGTCATTAATCCAGATACTGGACATTTGTGGGAAAAAAAAAATCTAAATGCACATTTAAAAATAGAACTTTAAAATAAAATTTGATTTTAGGGCAAGCGGGTACAGAAATGAATTGATGAATGGATGGAGGGATGGACTTAATATTGTGTGTTCAAGTAGCATTTTAATCCAACCAGTAGGTGGTGCAATTTCACCCCAGTAAAATCACCTGTGGAGAGTCAGCACAGCTATAAATGGGTGGATTTATTTTTGGAATCAATAAAAAGATTCATTTAAAGGCTAAATACTGAGTCTCACTGTAAACGACGCATTACTCTTTAGCGGTTTTTGGTCTTTTCTACAAAAGTTAACCCCTTAGGGCAGCATTTCCCAATCCAACCATCGGGGACCCGCAGATGGTTCACATTTACGCTCCCTTCCCGGCTCCCGGCAGGGATCTAAAACACAAACCATCTGCGGGTCCCCGAGGACCGCATTGGGAAACACTGTCTTAGGGTGATAGGTCTTCCTCATATGTACAAAACCCACCTTCATCTCACTCCCACATATCCATCTGACAAAACATCAGGGCTGAGGCCTGAGAAGCATCTGCAGAAACTGCAGTTTAATAAATGTTATCCTTCGCGGTCAAGTTCGCGTCATAAACTGCCTTCCCAACATCGCTTCCAATAACAGTTGGTCACCTTGGGTCAGTGCACTGCCTACGAGTAAATGAAATCCCCCTTGACAGTAGATTAACCAGAATAAATCTCGTCAACAAACCAAAAGCTCTTTACAAAATTTAATTGTTTCTCATTGCTTATATGTAGTTCAATTCGAGCGTGTTTCAGTGAGGTTGAGAAAACGGTTTTCCTGCCCATTTAAGAAAAACTGAAAACAGGAACCAAAACTCATTCCCAAACATAGGCATGGAGACCTGAGTGCTGATATTTATTGGAGGACGTATTCCAGAAATAGAAACACGAAAACAGCAGCCAGACACTTCGATTTACTGCCAGCTTTCGTCTTGGGTACAGGCATAATGCCCAACGAAAAGCGAGTGCAGTGCAATCTTTTCCTACTCAACACAATCTAGTGTAATGGATGTTGATACAAGGGCGAGAGTAAAAGAGTGTGTATTTGAAAATCCCCAGGGATCGACTGACGCATGATCGCTCAGAAGCCCTAGAGCTGCAGCGTTTAAGGGATACCACTGTCAAGCTTGCCGGGGGTCATGGCTTGAGCACTGCTACACACGCAAAACAAACTATCACAATGATTCATACCAGGCCAGTTACATACTGATTTAAAGAGTTTACACTGATCAGCCTCAACATTAAATGCCACTGACGGGTGAAATGAGTAACACTGATGATCTAGTTACAATGGCACCTGTCAATGGTGCCATTATATATTAGGCAGGTGAACACTCAGTTCTTGAAGTTGGTATGTTGGAAGTTGGGAGTAGGAAGAGTGGGCAAGTGTAAGGATCTGAATAACGTTGACAAGGACTAAATTGTGAAGGGTAGACGACTGGATCAGAGCATCTCCTGTGGGGTGATTCTTGTATGCGGAGACCAGTACCTACCAAAAGTGGTCCAAGGCCAACTGGTGAACTGGTGATGGGGTCATGGGTGCCCAAGGCTGACTGACGCACGTGGAGAGTGATGGTTAGCCCATTTGGTGAGATCCTACAGAGGAGAAACTGTAGCACCAATCACTGAAGAAGTTAATGCTGGCTATAAGGGTGTTAGAACACGCAGGGTATTGCAGCTCGTGATGCTCAATGTGATGTTACGTTGACCCACATCACCTAACTAAACATTAATGCACCCCTTCATGGCAAAGGCATTCCCAGGTCATCTTTCAGCAGGATAATGCACTTTTCCACACTGCAAAAATTGTTCAAGAAAGGTTTGAGGAACATAAAAAAAAAAAAAAGTTCAAGTCATGTTGACTTGGACTCAATTCTCCAGATCTCAATCCGACTGAGCATCTGTGGGATGTGGTGAACAAACAAGTCTGAACCTCAACTTACAGGACTTAAGGGATCTGCTGCTAATGTCTTGGTGCCAAGATACCACAGGACACCTTCAGAGGTCTTGTGGAGTCCATGACTCAGTGGGTCAGAGTTGTTTTGGTGACATGAGGGGAACCCACACAATATTAGGCAGGTGGTTATAATGTTATGGCTAATTGGTGAGTATATCATGGTAAAACAAACCTAACAACAAAAACAATGTTAGAAGTTTAGAATGCCGTTAGTCATAGAGGAATGTAATAGTGCTGCAGATTGTGATTTATGATTACTGAGAGAATGATCCCGTCCTCGGAAAACTTTCATTTCTACCACGATTCAATTGATCATTTTCATAACTTAAATTCAAGCCTTTTTTAAACTTTACTGAATAGTCATCGTAAATATGACCATGGAAACTTCATTACACACTATTATTGGAATACAAAGAATCACAGAACATTCATTTTTATGATTAAACAGGGACAACAAAACAGTGTAAATTGTCAAAGGCTGACTAAACTGTACGGACACAAACACCTAAAGGAAGTGCTACCAAACTGGCTGCTTTCTCCCAGGCTAACTAGCAGTGCAGATGTAGAAATTTTGACTGATACCCTCATAAGTGTCTAATACAGTTCGTGACTTTTTCTTTTTAACTGGCGAACCTGAAGTTTGTCCTCTTTGGACCCTCTGAAAGTTCACATACCAAAAGTGCTGTGCATCAGACCTCTCTTATACCTGCTACATCCTGCGAATTTGCATTCAAACCAAGACTTACCTCACAATGATTGCTTTTCTGTGAAATAGCCCCCCCTGGTGGCATGAAACAGAAAACACGATTTACACCAGGAACATAACCTTGCTCTTGCTGCCTTAACTTGATACCCCTGTATTTTAGACACTACTCTGGATAAACTTTTGGGAAATTGATAACATGTTTAGACAGGTTTCAATCTGGAGCATTAATCCACGTCAAATTTTCTTACAGCTTCTAAGTGTGAAAATTTGCCTGTGCAGTTGTTAAGACTTATAATGTGGGTCAATTCTGCTGCAGTAAAAAAATGGCACCATGATTCCTTACTCAGATCAGTGTTGTTGGATGGATGATGAGACATTGTCAAGGAGTTTATCTGCCATCTCAGCTGGACTGAACCGTCATAGATACCATCTTCTTGGTCTGCATATTACTTAATCATACGCATGTGCATTAAAATAGAATACAAGTTTAATTTGTATATGATTGGTGTCGGCAGCATGAAGTTGAGAAAATGTCTCACTGACAGAAGATGATCAGTCGCTCAGGGGGGCCATTGGAGACGCCAGAAGATCGTGTTTTGAACATTAGAGTGCCATTTTCCCGCAGAGAATATTACAGGATGTAAGGAAGGGAGATACTTGGTTACACTGTGCGTCCTGAGGCCACGTTCCATGGCTATACTCTCAGTAAACCTACCAGTGCATAAAACGTTTCTTTGTCAAGCACAGCTTATGTAACTTTTTAAGCTGGAAACTATTTTCTTCCTACAGGCCCTTCAAAAGTCTCCTCAACCTTTCAGAAAACACTACAAAATGTTTGTATAAGGGACACTGTAACATCTTAAAAGCCCTGTATAATTCCAGGGAGGCTGTAAAAGCTATGCACTGAAACCACACGCGTCTAAAATTAAGTGCCCCTCTCCGATATCCACGTTGGTCAGTTTTACTGGGGACACTGTCAAATTTCCAAAGAAGGAAAACAAGGAGAACAAAGAGATAAGTCAGAAGCTCACAAATCCAGGGTACTTGTTTAATTAAAAAAAAAAAAAAAGACAATCTGACGGAATGTTTAAGATTCCAGAAATACTTCGTTCAAAAAAAAAAAAAAAAAAAAAAAAAAGCTTTGTAGAATGTACTGAGGATATTTACACAGAGGCAGACTACAGTGACTTGAGAATGATGCTGCAGGGCTGTCAGCCATCTGGTTACCCACACGCAGCAGAGCTCATCAGCAGCATCCACACTGACGCCGCATCACCGAACCCAGCAGTAAGTGGCTACTGAGGACCACAACGCCAATAAAGGAGGGAGGGGGGGTTTTCTAAAACTGTTTACTTTTGAATAGAATTTGACAATAAATTTTCAGAAGGGGAAAAAAACAATGCAAATAAAAAAAAAGTAGCTGTGTTAATAGAGAAGTAAACCATGGCACATAGTGGATTCCTAATTTAAAAAATAAAGCGGTTTAAAGGGCAAACTCGATATTTTTTTGTTTTTACACAAGACAAAGTTAAATAAATTACTATCATACGTTACATAAAAATTTGTATGTACAAGTGACAATTATTAGAATGAACAACATTTCATAGGGAAGCTCGACGAGACACCGCGTTCCTCACTATAGTGGTTGTGTGCACGGGCGGTATGAAGACGACTGTAAAAGCTAATATCCATAATCTGCCGTAGCAGCAGCAGCGTTCGCCCTCTCAGCAAAGCAAATGGAGCACTGCATGGCTCTGGTCATGTCCTGCAAGTTAACTGAACAATCTGTCAGCTGAAAGGAGATGCTCTTCCTTACAAAGCATGGGGCAGATGAGGCCAATGGCCAGCTTTCCTTTGACAGAATGCTTCCTATACAGATCCTATGTTGGACTTTAGAAAAACTACTCAAGCATTTTAAAACTACTCTATGCCCCTCTAGGGAAAGTTAAACTGCATTACTGCTGCACCCTCGGGTAGCCTTTTAATAAAAATAAAACAGCATGTTGGAGTTTTACTTTACTATTACAGAAAAGGTGGGTCCAAGCCACTAGAGGTGGGACCAACCAATCACCAGTCTTGGACCCACGACCTCAAGCTGCTTGGACACACCTTTTCTATAATTTCATTGGTTACGTCTTTGGACCAATAGTTTTTTCTTTATGCCCCCAGAATATATTTGTGTAAATAATAAAAAAAAACCAAAGTATCATGAAACAGCAATATTATGGGATGTACTGCAGGGTAACAAGGGAAACAGCATGCCCTTTTACAGATAAACCAGAAGCTTGCCAATGTGTTGGTATGTCAACGAGATGACAAACACATGAACCAATCCACACTGTCCGCCTTTCAGGTTTGAAAGCATGCATGTTTTCCCAGGTGCCAGGCTTCACCTTGGGGACAAACTGGAGGAGTGAAGGAAAGCTTGACAAAGAGCAGAGCTACATGATGTCACTCCTACCAAAAGCCGAACATCACGCTCCAACTGACACATATACACACGTTCTGGAGTGAGACCCTATTATGAGACATGAAAGGGGAACAAAACAGTCCATAAGACTAGTGAGCAGATGCTTAAAGGAAGACTGGTTTTGCACCTGTACAGATAAGGGATCCTCTGCCAGACAATAAAGGCCAGACTATTTACAGGCTTAACAGAGAAAAGGTAACTGGTTCCACCTAAAACACTGGTTGAAAATAAAAGCACGACGGTGAGAAACACACACCTTGGCAACTTACAACTGTGGATGGAGGACTAAAATGGAGTTTAAAAAAAAAAACACTCTGGAGTACGCCAAGCCAGGAGGGGTCAGCCCCCCCACAAGGCCCAAATCATTCTTTCACTTCCTCTCAGCAATCCTTACAACCTTTAGACACACCAAAGAACTCATACAGTGCACCACAAAAAGCCACTACTGCCACGAGACTGACAGGGGACATTTTTCCAAATGCCTTAACTGAATTGCTGTCTTCTATTACGAGAAAAATGAACGCATATCGCATGTGATCAGTGCCACCTGCAGGTCAAATATGGAATATACAGCATCTGATCAGTTTTGGTCAAACGCAAGAGAACAGCCACTGTCAATCCATTTCCGTGGAAAATGTCCCTATCTACATTGTGGTCCAGGTAGTTTACCAGACTATTCCTGCGCCTCTCAATATCTATCAGACAACTTCCCTTTACTGCAAAGGCTTCATTTCAGCAATGCAATGCAATGCGTGATAGTTTGCACTTGACCAGCAGATGGTGCTGTTCAGCTTCCATAAGAGTTGACAAGACAAGCAGCTGGGGGCTCCCACCGTCGTGCAGTGTAAACAAACTAGGAAACTCTAGTAAATCTGGGTTTCCCCAAACTTCTCCCTCCCCATCTTACTCATAATAATTTGTATTTCTATGTATAAATTAATAAATGCAAGATTATATGTCCCCCTCTGTATCCTGAAACATCCCTTTTAGTTTTACACATTAATATCAGTTTCTTTTATTTTAAAACACTTATGTATAAAGAAAAAAAAACTATAGGTGTAGATAATAGCTGCGTTGTAAACAATCAAATGGATATTTAACAGCTGTCAATGGGCTGACTACGATCATGGGTAACTGTGTACTGACATTAACTTGATGGATTATGAAGGAAACTCATATTCACAGTATACTGACAGACTGCATGAAGAGACTGATATTTTCATTAGTCAAACAGAAGGCTCACTCTGAATCCTTCATGAATCGCTTACAGGATGTCCGGCCCTGGATGGCTGGGGGGAGGGAGTGGGGAGGTTGCCTTGCAGCAGATCCAGAGGACAGAGGCAGAGGGGAGGGGCTTTCTGTCGACCCCCCGCAAGGGGTTAAAGTGCAACAGATGTACAGTACGTTGGGCCAGATCACCCCAAACCAGCACTGAAGGAGTGTGAGGAGCAGGGAGCTGAGTGCGGGGGAGGGGCTCGCTTTCTGACAGTGCGCCGGAGCGGTCTCCGTGTTCCCAACCTGGCCACCAGGCGTCAGCCTCGAACGCTGCACTTCTGTCCCCCGTTGCAGTGGTTCAGGGTAAACAGTGGTCAGTAATAGTGGTACAGGGTGGCAGTAACCAGCAGGGCTACCGGGGGACAGCGAGACCGTTACCTTCCGTGGACTTTCATAGGAGGGAAGAGACAAACCAATACTGAGAGATGCCCCCTGTCCAGACCACACCCCCCACCCCATCTCTGGCAGCTGAGGGATCCCATGATTGGCTGTCTATTTGGTCTGTCCAGGGCTTCCCCAACCCTCCCAAAAGAGAGGCTCTTAAGCATCTGACAGGCAGCTCTGCACACTGTCCATCCACAGCTGCGCATGCTGGCCATCCTGGGCACAGAAGTTATAAACCCTTCTTGTGGTCTTGAGCTGTGAATAAATAAATCAGTAACATGTCAACCGACCACACACAAAGTGAAGGACAACTCAAAACGGTTTTTCCTGACATCAGGCTAGCGGGTTACTAGTTCACTTTTAATTCACGTACAGTATAACAATGAAAACTGATTTTGTTAATTTAATGTACTAAGCCAATTCAAACAACATACTGAGCTGTATGCATAGGCATATTCAAGGCCTTGAATGACTCTCACATCAAAGAAGGACTTCTCCTCCATGTTTTTGGGTGCGCCCATCGCGGGGGTGCCCGGGGTCACAGACTCCACATCGGCCAGGTCGATGACGCCCTTGCATTCCTTGTCCTGACGATTGTCGTAGTATCGCAACTGTAGGGGATCAGGAGGAATGAGAGCTCTCTGGGTGTGATCGCCGAGTAACAGTACAGTCACAACCATCACCACCTTTATCTACTTCTCAAATGAGTCACCATATACCTGGTGCTTTGTCTTGTCCAGCACAAACCAGCGAGGTCTCCATGGTTTCAGCAAAGCACCCTTCTTGAAAAGGATGCCCTCAAAAGACCTGGGAATACAGCAGACACACACACACACACTGTAACTAATGAGCTTTGCATAAGCCACACAAGGCAGGCAGAATGTCAAAGAAGAGCATTAAACTGATGCAGAGCATGAAAGGTGCTCACCGGTTCTCACTCTCAGTGCTCTGGAACTGACTGTAGAGTGTACTGGTGCTGGGCCGGCCTGCCACTGCCCCCGCAGGAGAGGTGGTGACACCACTCTGCCCGTCCAGCCCCAGGTTGATGGAGGAGCCCACGGCAGCCTCCTGCAGGTAAAGGCCCTGGGAGCGTCGCTGGTGGCTGAGGTTGGATGACATCAGCAGGGAGCTGGAGAATGAGGCCTGGGTGGAGACACACAGACAACTTTCAAGTTGCAGTCTGCAAGCTCATCTGCAAAGCCTGTCATCTACAGGCTAGAAGGTATATGGTGGTATGATGTCACACATATCATGTAAACTCTGGGAAAGATCCTTGTTGTCCAGCAGAGGAATCTCACCCTGCCATTGCCCTTTGTCTCTGTCCGCTGGGTCGTCTTGATCTTGTCCCAGGTGTCCTTCCACTTGTCTGACACCAGGCCCAACTGCGCCTCTAGGCTTTGCAGCTCCTAGCGGAGACACGCAATCAAAGCTGACGGCACTGGCCAATACTGTGTGCTGATGTTTTGCGACTGAGCATAACACAGGTGTGTTCAGCCTGCAATGACCACTACTAATGACAATTTCAACTCCGGTTGTTACTGTAGGTTATCTACTTTGCAGACTGAAAGCCTACAAAAAACTCAAGGAAAACTATAAACAGCCTCTCTCCAGGTTACGGTGGGGTTATGTTCCAATAAACCTGTCATAAGGCGAAAATACTGTAAGGCGCCACACTGCGGTCCCATGCGTTTCTATGACATTTCCTCAGTGACAAATCACTCTCACATAACAAAATAAAAGACTGCAGCTCCTCAGCCAGTGTAAACAAGACATGTGCTCGTCTTTATGAGCCTTTTCACGTGTTTTCTTGACCCAGTAACATCTGCAAGGATTATCGTATCGTTATCATATGAATAGCGCCATTTGCAAATGGGTGGGCGATCGGCGCTGCTTCCAGACTCATACACTCCAGTTCTTTTTATTCTCCTTACAAAGCTCTAAAAAATATATTTAGTTTCTTCCCATGTATATTTGAAAATTTCCAGGGGTGTTTTTTTAAAATGTTTCTATGACAAAAACTTGTCTTTTTTTTTTTTTTTTTTTTAAATGGTGTGCTGAGATTTCGGTTTGTTTCCGCAGGTGGGATCTCTGACTCCAGAGGGTTAAGGAGACTTAAGGACACCGGTAATCCTGACTTGAGCAAGGTGGCATGGGGCAGGGAGAGACAGTCGGCAGGTGGGTTCTGACCTGGAAGAGTTTGGTTATGGCATCTGGGACCACCTTCATGTGGTTGTCATAGCAGGGCCAGACCACCTTGCGCTGGGACCGGGGGGCGGCGCTGTCTGTCTTCTCGCCTTCCTCAGTAGGTTCTGGCTTCCCCTGTACCAACTCCCAGTCATAGGAGGGGCCCTCTGACAGGGTCTCCTCTGTGTAAAAGCTCCACACCTTCAGGTTGGAGATGTAGCTGTAGGGCTTCAGCACCTGGATATGGGAGGAAGGAGGGAGGGTGATGGTGAAAGACAGTAATACCACTTTACCACCAGGGGGCAGCTGAAATACACAGGGCTGACAGGTGTCAGGGGTTGAAAGTTGCTGAACTGGTGTAAGGAGACTCACCTCGCCGTCTTCAGGGGCATACATGTAGTTGAAAAAAATCGGTGTCTTTTTATTGAGTCGCTCGATGTAATCCCACACTGACTTGTAAACCTGCGGGTTCTTCCTCTCGCCCTTTTCTTCATACATCACACCTACAGGTTGAGCAGGTCACTGTTAGACCGTGACGTTTGCTTCACCACAGCAATCCAGCACAGATGATACACTTGTAGTACTCCTGCCTACCATAATATACTAATCAAGTTTAAACTGTCCATTCCCCTAAGAGTGTACTTTCTACCCAGCTCAAATAAAAAGACAACATATGCTTAGCTGAGCTTTTAAATAAACCCCCAAGGAATTTTAGGCAAATAAATCCCTTTGCAAGTCAAATGACGTTAACACTCAGTCGCCTCACCCAGTTCGATCCTCTCGTAGTCGGAGTCCAGCAGGAAAGTTCGGAAGCGGTTGGAAACATAATGGTAAGCCAGGAACTTCAGGTAGTACTGACTGAACTCAAACTCCATAGGGAACTGCAGGTGAATCTGAGGGGGGGTGGGCATATATAACGTTCAAATTACTTCTTGAATATGCAAAAAAGGCACAGTAGGCAATACAGGCTAATAGACAAATGTCAGTTAAAAACTTTCAATTCACTTGCCTAAGTCTGAAGTAACATGCATGTGAACACAACTATGAAATTTTATGAGTTCAGTTTACACGCAGATTAATATGACTTTTTCCAACATAGAAAGGAATTTAATTGGAAGTAAAGAACAGCTGTACATGCCATTGAATAGAAAATTCTACTTCCAAGAGAAGAGAGAGATAAGGGAATAAGGGAGGTATTTGCAGATAATAGGATGGTAGCTCATTTCGCTCGTATGGAAGACGGTGTCAGGACCCCCCCACACACACCTGATGCACGCAGTCCAGGAACTGCAGGAAGATGGGCGTGAAGCCGCTGCTTTGGCTGGCCAGCGTCTGGGCGCCGCGGTGGCTGAAGCGGTGGCCAAATGACAGCCACTCCTTCTCCACCAGCAACCTGAAGCCGTCGAAGGTGCGGTAGTACGGGTCCGACAGGAGCTGGACCAGCGAGACCACCTGGAGGGGGTGAAAGGGGCATCTGAGAGCTGAGCACATCGGCGCCCCCTACAGAAGCCAAGCGAAGGCAGAGGAACTGCCACAACCAACCTACTACCAAATAAATGCCATAGGAAGTGTGCAGGAGGTTAGGGGATATGCACCAGATATTACCAAACCCATCCAAGAAGAGCTTTGGGGTCCCTCAAGAAGTAAATATCCAGAAAAAGGCTCATGATAAAGGGCAATGATGTCTGGCTGAACTGCATCCCATGTGCAAACTGGCGATAAAACTATTAAACGGTAGCATGACTTAACATGTGAAGGATGGACTGAGGCTCACAAGTGTGCCCTTTCAGCGGTTTTGGGTTACCTGGGTGGTAATGTCCCAGCCGTCCTCCAAGCTAACCATAACTGAGGAGCCCAAGTCCAAGAGTTCTACTACTAGCACAGACACCTGCAGGACCTTGTGAAGCTGGGGGGGGGGGGGGGGGGGAGCACAAGTGAAATATGTCATAATCCACTCAGATTCACAAACCATACGCATATAGGGACAGCAACGGGAGCATCACGAAAAAAGTCACGAAAGAAATCAACCGGGAGTGAACATTACCAGACACATCCACTCGGACTCTTCCAGACACCGGTAGAAGGTCATGTTGGGATCGGTAGAGGTGGAGCTGGGCACGCAGGCCTTCATCAGCTTCCTGAAGCTGGTCTTCACCTGCCGCACGTCGAACACCTCAATGGGAACTACCTCCCACTGCTGGAAGGAGTCCTGCTTGGTGCCCTGTAGGTAGCAAAAATCAGACAGCTTTGCAAGACCTGCTTAGACCTCAGTCTCCTTGAGAATTTCACACAGCGTACGTTTCCTCAGTTGCGGACACAGCAGTTCAGTTTTGACATATCCGGGCCCTGAGACCTAAGATGGGCCGGCTCACCTTCAGCTGAGACTTGTCCCCGATGATGTAGAGATAGGCTCTTTGCTGTCGCAGGAAGTGAGTGTCGGTTGGCCCTCCATTGGCCTGGGGGGATTCCTTACTGGCCAGCCTGTTCCCCACATCGGGGTTGAAGGTACTCAGGCGGTTGCTGTTCCGAATGCTGCCCCACTTGCCTGGGGGGGGGGGGGGGGGGCGCATACATACAGGAATCAAAGACCACACAATGCCAGTCTATACCCACACTCTTGGCACAGACGAGCAGCACCCAAAGCTGTTTTTGGTGGTTCTCAGGCAGGATAGTGGACAAGGTCCTTCTGATGCTTTTCAAGAAGGAAGTTCACCCAATGTGTCTCATTCTCTGTGTTTAAACAGCTGACAGAGCTCTGTATTATCTGTAAGTGTCCTTGAGGTTACATGGAGGCAGCATACAATCAGCTGCGTATCAGCAGATTGTCGGAAGGACACATGCTGACAGGGAAAGTCAACATCGCCAGTTCCACAAATGCATTCTACAGACTTGCTTTCTTGAGTTGGGACTTTCACTTTCACTTTCCTGTTACCATGCATTTCTCTGTGTCATTCACTCTTCATGACTGCCTCATTTAAACCTCACAGGACGGACAGACAGAAGACTCAGTCAAGGACTCGACGCTGGAAATTGGAAATGACTGCTGTCCCCCCCACACTGCTGAGAAACCAAAAACTTCACCACAAGAAAAAGGTCGCTAAAAACCACAATTACCAGCCATTCTGAGAAAGACAAATCAGAAACAGGGAAAGAGATCTGATGTTGGCAGCTGCTGGCTGCTATTTCAGCACAACATTTAAAGCTACTCAAAGTGAACACGGGACAACACAAAGTTAGTCCTGAAAGTGGCAAACAACGATTCGCAGTACTGTGGCGTCAGCTAAGACGGGCCGACACTGCTGTTAGAGAGCCGATTGGTTAGATTTCACTCCATGCCACGGGGGCCTGCTTGGTCCACAATACCTCTGGGAAGGTTTCGGGTCTTCCCTGAAGCTCTCGGGTGAGAGAGGGACACTACCCTCCCTCTCTGACCTAGCGCTGATGTTAAACAGGATAGAGACTCCCATTACTAACAGTGCAGCTGCTCACAGGAAACACACTGTCGCCACCCTACTGGCTGTAACAGAAGCTGGCCTCTCCACCCTTAACACTCACTTTGAGGGGTAATAAAATATAACCCCATCCTCCATGCTCCAACTTACTAGTGTGTAGTCCCAGCTACATATTTAATAATGAAACACAAGTAATATACATTTACATAAAGCTCTGTAATCAAACAGGATTAGTATGAGTAGTGGCCCACTTACAAACATGATGATATTTGTCTCATTTACAAAATAGTTGTAGTGAGGTAATAAGAACATTTAGTGGGATCGATTCATAGAACAGCATGTGAATTCATGTTTGGCTTCCCCAAAAAAAATTAAAATTGACCTGGTCGAAGTTTAGCTAGAAAAGCAATCATATACACGTGACTGCTTCCTCTCCCACATGGAGACCAAGTTGGGAATATACAGGCGCTCCTAAGGATACACAGCAAGACGGGAGCCCTCACCTCCTCTGCTGAAGGTCCCAGGCGTGTCCTCCCTGCTCCCCATCACCTGCTTCATCAGGGCGCCAATCTTGGGCTGCCTCACTTTGTCTGACGAGTCTGGAATCAGTAAGCAGACACAGAGGGGCAAACACCCATTAGCGTCTGATATCGAACCCAGGAAAAGTATCTGGCTGGCCATGTGAAGGTCATGCTCAGCGCGTCTCTAAGGGCTGTTTCATGAGATGCAGTTTCGTTTTACTGATTGTTGTTTTCAGAAAGTGACCCAAATGCCTCAGACAGACTGGTGCAGGCAGAACCCACTGGGATGGGAGTGACGCTGGTGCTGACCGGAGCCGCTCATGTGGGCCGAGGTGAAGCCGCTGAGCGTGTTCCTGCCACTGGCGTCCGAGTAAGACGGCATGGAGCTGACGATGGCCTGCAGGTATTTCTCTTGTTCCAGGCTGGTGGAGTCCGTTTGAGAGGGGCCTTTATGGAGAATAACAGTACTGAGAATCGTTGTCGTGGGAGACCCAAATACTGCACGATGGGAACGTAACAGTTCATGTTCAGGAAAAAAAAAATCTATGTACGCATCAAGAAATACTCAGGTTTTTGATACAATAGCAAAACCTCAACCACCTGAGAGTACTTCAGAGAAAGCCCCATCCAAGTCGGTAAGCTCCGCAAAAGCGCAGATTTCACTACAAATACCGTGGGAGTACTGTGTGCCTTTAGGGGAGCATTTCTTCTCATTGGGCCCCAAACCACAGCATGTTGGCTACATGCAAACCTTGATACATGTTCCCCTGGCAGCGGACAGGGGAACGCGTCTCGAGCCATAGACGAGGTCTCACCTGCACTGGGGGTGTTGGGGGACTTGAAGAAGCCCACCACGCCCTTAGCATGGAGGCCGGCGGAGCGCAGCAGGACGGCCTTGGTGCGGGAGCTCCTCCAGCAGACCACTGGAAAGCGGCACTGTCGGTAGCATCGCGAGATCCGCTGCAGGGTGGGGTCCTGGATGCTCTGTGGTACGATGAGCAGCCCGGGGTAGCTGAACCAAGAGAGTGCTCATTCAAACACAAAGATCGTCTGACATCCTGTAACCTCAGACGGAGCTAAATCTCTCCGAACGGGCCTGACCGCTGGGCTGAAGCGGACACATCAACCTTGATGTAATGAAGTACTTTAGCAACATCAGAAAGAACTGGAAGATAAATAAGCCTAGCGAGATGATGATTCTGAAGGATGGCAGCCTCTCAAGTGACCGGGCTCACCTCCGGCACACGGTGTACATGCGGTTGACGGTAGAGATGCGGAAGGGCTCGTTCTTGGAGCGCGTCAGGCTGTTGCTGAGTGTGCCTAAGCCCAGGCGCTGGTAGTCCCGACAGCAGGCCCGCTCCACCACGCCACTCATGGTCTGCCGGTCCGACGACTTGATGGTGGACGACAAGGTGAGCGAGGTCTGCTCCACCTCCTCCGACACTGAATAACAGTGGGGAGACAAACTGCTTAAAACTCACTCTAAGATGAGTTGAAACTAGCAGTACCCAGAACACCAGATGAAGCCAGCGCTAGAATCTTAAGACATCAGGTGCAACGGTCCGAGGATCCACCCACTCTGCTTCCACCCCGACACCCCCCTAAAATAACTGAAATATGATCGTTGTTACACAGTACAGAGATAATACTGCCCCTCTTTAAGTCCTTCTCTGAATATCATAGCACTAGGGGTGGGGAATATGGCAAAAATATTTCGATTTTTTTCAGGTAGGATCATGATCCACAATCATATCATGATTCTCACGTTGGTTTTTAAGTTTATTTTGCAACTAAACAGGACAACCAATCTAAAATTCCCCATTAGAAAAAATATAGCCCTTCAGACAAAACCGAAAAGAAACACACACTCAGCATACTCTCTTGGGTTTTTTTTTTAATCAGTTAAAAAGGTTTGCTGTGCTGCCTTCCAACGTGTGAATCTTGTCTTTGCAAATGTTGCAAATAACCTTTTGCCCTGTGTCGATTTTGGAAAACCTAAACAATTTCTATATTACTGACATGGAATTCTTTTTAGGGACCAAATCCATGGACCATGTCATCCATGCTGCTCTGTGGCTAAATAGGAAATATGTTATATGTTGCACTTTTTGGCTTAAAAGAGTGAGAGGAAGAAATCCGAAGCACTACCTACTGTTTATTGGTGTGTCGAAAAGGATTTGACTGAGAAAACTACTTTAAAATGTGTGTATGAGCCACAGAACTGCAACGGACATACAGTGCACTGTAGCACGATCATAACCATCACTCCATAAAGGCAGGTCATGGAGACATTTTAATCATTCCTGATCTAGTATTGTCAAATCGTACACCCCTACATAGCCCTACAAAGGTTTTGGAAGATGCAGTCCTGGACTAGGACTGCTCTGATGTATGGAATTCTGAAAATGCGAGAATGGTTTTTACAACGTCTGAGCCAATGAAATCATCGGGGGCACGTTCAGATTTATTTGAGGCTTTTGCCTGAGGCTGGTGATGTCTGCCAAGCTCATTGACGCTCGTGCAGGAATGAAGACACTGGGTAATGAAAGGTCATAACGAGCAGAAACAGGATGTTTACAGCAGGAGACATACCGGAGATCTCGTCCTCATCCAGCTGTGGCTGGACGCTGCCCCGGGTTTCCCACGTTGGGGCCTGA
Source organism: Brienomyrus brachyistius (assembly GCF_023856365.1). Taxonomy (NCBI): domain Eukaryota; kingdom Metazoa; phylum Chordata; class Actinopteri; order Osteoglossiformes; family Mormyridae; genus Brienomyrus; species Brienomyrus brachyistius. Next base: position 12,174,781 of record NC_064533.1, read on the forward strand.
TACTTCTTCCGCGTCATGTACTGCCGGCCAATGGTCTTCTTGGCAGTCTTCACCAGGCTCTTAGAGAGTGTTCTGCGGGACAGGAGAATCCCACTGAGGCTCCAGGCAGTACCGGGAAGAGCAATGTTCGGAGAGGAGAGAACAAAGCCCTCCAAGCAGCAGGGGGCAGTAGCTCTCCAGACAGCCGTCTCGACAGGCCGTGCAAAGGAAGTGACACAGTCTGCGCTTGAGTACGCAGCCTCGAGCGAGAGAAGGTCAGGGAGGAAACAAGGCTGAGGTAAAACAGGAAACGCTGGGCCATCCGAGAGAAGTAAAAGACGACCAGGTTTCACACCCACACCCAAGAGCTGATAAAACACCGTGTGGGTCAGGACCCATCTGCTCACAGCCCACGGGTGCACTGACTGCACATGCCACTAGCTCAGGGTGGACACACAGACTGAGCCTCCAGTGTGTACAGTGCCCGGAAGAGCAGCGCTTTGGTGGTGAGACAGATGGAGGTGTGTCAGGTCATGCAGTGCTATCAGGTCACTGGAGAGGCTCCAGACACCGAAGCGATCACCAGGCCTGGGCTAGACCACTAGTACTGACATGGATCGAGGGCCAGGACTGCGGCTCGACTGATCCCAGGAGAGCTATGCTTTTTTGTTCATAATTATGAACTATTCAAGAAGCAAAAGTGGGGGGGAAAAGCTAAGCTAAGGATTGTGTCAGCTTGTCTGCATAGAAACGCATTAAGTTACGTTCAGTCAGCAGTAATTATTTTCACATCAGAAATGGGAGCACTTATCACATGGCCCTAAATGGTATAGCTTAGGTCAGCCTTTCCAGAAAAGACGTCCGGACATCAATCCACAGTGCTTCTGTTTCCGAATATCCCAGTAATCTTTATAAATGTATAAAGTTACACGTCTGCACTTCCTGTGAAGCTCTACGGGTAATTTATGCAGAGGGTTTTTCTTTTTCCTGCATTTAAATGGCTGTGCCACACTGGCGAACGGAAAAAAAATAGATAGATGAGGCATGACATTTTTCTGCCATGAATAATTCAGCGCCAGTACTAGTGTTCTTTCCGTGGCAGCCCGGGAAGGGAGTAAGGAGAGAGGGAATGTGCGCGGAGTGCCTGTAGCGGCCTTACGTAGTGGAGGAGCTCAAACGGGCCAGCGTGTAAACGCCGGACTTGATGCCGTGGAGCGGCTCGCTCGTCTGCCAAGAGCTGAGGCATAAACACACACAAGATGCGCATCACGCCGATTATTACAGCATGGTGGCTGACGATCAGCCGCGCTATTTCGGGGCACCTGATTTGGTAAAAGGAGAAAAACTTTGTCTTTGTAGACAAGCAAACGGCATGTGATTGAAGTACACTGAATTTCAACAACACTGTTAACCATTAACACGGTGCTTCAAAGATGGGTTAAATTATGCACGAACATTATGCAGTATGTATTTCCTGTTGGCAGGCCACACATTAAAATTAAATAAGACATTAACTAAAGATTTGGGAGATGTTTAAACCAGCCATTCCTCACACCACCACTGAAAGATTCAGGAGCGCATGTGTTACAGAGCAGTGAGACATGAGAACAGCCAGTGTGCCTGGCAGACTCGGATGGAGCTCTGTCGGCACAGGTGTGGGCCGGAGTCATCATGACGGCTCCACATGCAGTCTCTCCATCTTACTTCAAAGACTGATTCTTGTCCTTGTGCTTGTGCTCCACCACCATCTTGCCCGATTGGCCCACGGTGAAGGCGAAGGTGCCGTTGACATGTTGGGGGTACCGGAGCTTGTGCAGGTGCTTCCGGAAGACCTCCGCCAGGTCCGAGGCAACCTCTTCGTCGAATGCGATCTTCAGCAGCTGCGAATGGGGTGGAGCAAGCAGCAGAAAAATGTTCTAAGTTGCTAGACATGCATTATATGAAGACCAGCAAGGCGCCTAAATGGCTCCTTGAAATGGAAACACATTACATGGATCTGATTTATTTATTAGACACTAACGCCATGATCTGTTGGGATGATGAAAGGCTGGAGAGTGAGGATTTCCTTGAACGGGAGCATGGCGGAAGGACAAGTGGATGAAGGGGCGTAACTACAATAACTGGCTGAAAGTGTCACTATACCAGTCACACATTGAAATAAAATAAAATTTCTAGGGACCTTAAGTATCAATGGGCTTCATCCAATCAATTAACAGCTTCATTAGCAAACTTTTAAACTAAGCTAGGTTTAAGCATCACCAAATGTTTGAGTGTAATGGTTCTTAAAATACAGTTAGCATTGTTCAAAATTACTTAAGCAGAGCAACTTCAAGCTACCTGGAAGGTGCAGGAGCGGAGCTGCAGACCCTCCTGGATGAATTGGTCCATGGGTATATTGACAGAGATTTTCTTCTCCTTGGTGAGGGAGGCGATGGGGAAGGACCGCGTCACCACCTGCTCCCCGACTGCAGACAGAGGCACAGAGGACCAGGTGACTCCCGTATTTTACATGTCTCCTGGAGGAAGAGCGAGGTTCAAACTGCCTTTACACGGGACTCACCGAGGGGGTCGTTGGGGGTTCCCTTAAAAATGAGTCTATAGGTGGTGAGAAAGACGGCTCCTTCAGCGGGCAGCAGGGGTGGCCCCCCCATGAGGCCTGTGGCCTCCTCCCGCCCATCTGGGATCAGGTGAACCCTCATGCCTTCCATCATCAGCTCCTCGCCTGGCAGAAGACTGGGCCTCAGGAGCTTGGGCTGATGGAGGAACAGCGGCCATTACCCGACGAAGCACACAAAGACTAGAAAACATGTCAGGAATTTTTGCGAGATTATTGTTATTGCTGCAAAAAGTAAACTGAATTCAGAACAAACATGAATCACTGTCGGAATCCTGATCTTAGAATGTGAATAAGTAAATGTGCATAGGAAAGCAAGCAAAGAATAAAATGCAGCTTCTTAATGTGTATTGCACTGAAAGTTGAGTATTAAAATATTTTCAAAGCTGAAAAGCCGTTATCTGGTTTAAATTTTAAACTAATACCAAAAATATAATCTGGTTAGTGGGAAAAATGTCAGAACAATATGGTTCCTCCAGGTAACATGCTCAGCATTTCAGTGCTAACAAACGAGTCTTAGAAATGCACAGAAACATTAGAGGCTAAGGCAGAAATTTAATTCCACATCACACAATAAAGGAAAATCGAAATTGGAGGTTCACTGTTGGGAGGATGTTCACAGAAATTCACTGCAGATATCACACAATGAGTTCTGGCTAATGCACATGTTGGGAGGTGCTGGAGCCTAATAAGGCAGTAATGCCTATAACGGCCTTTCCCAGTTGTGTTTAGGGGCTGAACTCTGAACTGCTCTAAACTCAATTCCTCAAGCATGCAAAAATGTCGAGCCCAGTGACACAGCCGTCTCCATCCGATGCTGACCCAGCACTGGATTGTACCAGTGTCAGCGGTGCTTGCTTATGAAAAAAGGGAAGTCCCAAGAGTAACCTGTCTAGCTCTGAGGCAGATGAAAACTATTGTCTCTCTTATCTTCAGAAGGCATGTCTGCATTTTCTAAATCTTTTAACAAGGTAATAACATTTTTTCACAAAGTGAAACTGAGGCACTCCGTGTCAAACCAGAAACCAACATATCCCTTCCAAGTCTAGTCTTTCTTGTAAGACTGGCACTGCTTAATCTGAAACAGACTTAAGACAATAAAACAAATAGTCCCAAAAAGTTTACTGAACAGATATTCTAGCTCTGCTGGAATTTTTTATTAAATTTTTTTTTAAAGTTGAGAGCCCCACTATCAGCACTGTCCAACAGTGAGTAGAGAACTCCTCAGAGTAAAGGGAACCCTGAAAGGAGAAACGATAGCCAAGATTTCAAGGTCAACAACCTGCATGCACTGCTCAGTCAGTCACACCATGCAGCCATGTAGACATACCTGACTACCTACTTGACTCTGAGCAGATGGGGGGGAGGGGGACCTTGTGTTCTACGTGCCTCTGTCCAGTCTTACGTAAAAATATGAATTGGTTACCTTTTGTATGGGGGGCAGTCTCTTACTTTCCCTGTGGACAGCATCCAAAGTTTCGATGTGCATCTGAACAATATCTACAAAGAGGGGAAGGACAGTGCGTTATCTCGGCGATGCACACAGCTACTCACAGACACTCATACATGTACTCCTGAAGAATGAAGTTCAAACATCTAAAATTAACGGATGAACGATGGAGAAAATACATCAGTGATGTACATGGTTGGATCATTCCGACCACTGTGTCACCCATACATGAGCTCTCCAGCGCCACCCTCTGGTGCACTCAACCTGGCCTACCTGGAATCATGGTGTGAAGGGCCTTTAGGTGATCATTGGTCACCCCGCTCTCATTGCACACTTTGTCAACAAAGCGAGTGATGAAGCGCACCACCGAGCTGGCCACATCGGAGTTCTCCGAGTCTTCGAAGCCGCTCTCTGTGTCGTAGCTTTCGGCCATGCTCCCCGCGATGCTGAGGATCGAGAATATCAGCCGTGCCCCGGGGAGAGGAGCCTCGCGAATTCCTCAAACAGAGTGTGGCCTCTGCACCCGGCCATACCTGTTGGTGACGTAGCTGTTGCTGACGCTCTCCACGTCGCCCAGGCCTGAGCTGCGCAGCAGTCGATTCTTGCTGGTGTCCAGCGGCAGCAGCAAGTAGCTCATGCGGTTGGCGTAATGGATGGCCTGGCTGAACACGGTACTCTCCTCCTTCTGCACCAGCTCCTGCTGCTTGTCCTTGGGGAGCATGGACCACAGCCGCCGCTGCTCCGAGGCGATCTCCAGGGCAGAGCGGCTGTCCTGCGCCACTGATGATGGATCCTGGGACACAAAGGAAGGCAGCAAGCTCAGAAAACACTCTGATTCCAGTGAAACAATCCATATAATCAGATTTTTTTAAATCTATAGAGCAGTAAACAAATTACAGAAGTATCTGATTACAATAAACACTCCTTGTTAAATGACCGAGATGATTAGGTGAAATGATTACCAAGTGGAAATTTGATTGGGTCACGGAACAAAGATCACTGTTTGCTGCTATCTCATTCAGATCAAGTTCTTGCACAGCTATGCTAACGTTAATCTCACTCCGGCATACCTTGTTACCAGGTGCACAAAATTTCATTATAAATATGCACATTGGTCAGAAATATATTTTCATGCTGTCATATATGCAAACGGTCTACTGAACGAGGAGAACCTTAATACAGTTAAGCTGTGCACGGTGAAGTGCAGGTCCGATGGCTTGCTACCCAGCGGACCCTGAACCCGGTTGTGTTCTTACAGAGTCCCCGACGTCCATATAGAGGGCTCGGATGTGGTTCTGGACGTCGCTATAGAACATGGCCTCCCAGAACTGCATGTTGGCCCAGACCATGTGGTCCTGCACACAGCTGTAGGCAAACTGGGTGACGCCTGCTCCCAGTTTCTGTAATAGACAGAGACAGCGCTTAGGTCCATTTAATGAAGGATGGGATGTTGCCTCATTCTACAGTAAGCCACGAGTGTGCACCTACTCTGCAGAACGCCGTGACCAGAGGCAGGAGTCCTGCAGCAATTCCATGTTCATCCATGACTGAGCAATCCTGGGCAGACAGACAAATGCAATACTGAAGTGATTCACAGTAATGCCAAAGGCCAGCAGAGAGATTCCCTTAAGAGCATTACTCATTCCTGTTTAACCTGCAGAGGACCCCATTGATTAGTGTCATACAGCATTTGGCCAATAATTAAAAAGCAACACCCAGGCCTCACAGTGGAACTCTAGGTCAGTTTATTCACACAGCTGTGCCTCAACTACACAGCTGCCAATGGTGTTCCAGGAGAAACATCATGGAGGAATCCTGAAAGGACCCTCTGAGTGCTAAGCCCACCTGCAGCGTGCAGTTCATCATGCGCACGATGTAGTCGAATTGCTGGTCGTCCAGTACGGCCCGGTTCTGCTGCACATGTAGGTGGAGCTCCTGGGTCAGGCACAGACGGGCTGTCCGGCCCTTCAGAGCCCGCAGAACCGCCGGAAGGAGCTGCAAAGGAGGGTCGGGTGATTGCAGTCATACGTGAGATTAACGATTCAGTTGCTTAACTGGAAATACAGTCCAGAGTTTTCCAGTATGCAGTCACTTGCTTGACATTGCACCAGGGTTACAGTCATACTAACAGCGATGCTTTCCAGTTTCACAAAGTACACCGGCCAGAACCACAAGTGCCATGATCTGTTTCACTTAGCTGCAGAACACCTGCAAAGCTTATTTCACAAGACTCAAAGCTTCGAGGCTGGCACGTGCACAGCTTTTATACTCGCTTGATGCATCCTGAAGTGTTTTTGGGTTTTTCCGGACAATTCCAAATCAAACTTGGCCAGGTATCGCCCAGGGATTTCCCAGGCAAGTGTAATCCCACGATGACTGCTCACCTTCTTGGCTTCCAGCATTTTGTTCTCGAAGATGTAGGTGATGCAGTTCCGGACCACCTCCAACCTGCGGGCGCTGTTGGCGAGGGTGCTTCCATTTCGGTCCACAGTATCACCTAGAAGAGCGATTTTGTACCTTTACCTGGGGGGCTCAATAACGTTTCTGCTTGGTAAATGTCTATCAGTCATACCACCAGCAGTTCAAACTAAGTAGTCCATCTGGTTTGGCCCTGGCCAGTACTTGGATGGGAGATCAACTAAGAAAGCTGGGTTGCTACTGGAAGAAGTGCTGGTGTGACCAAAAGATCCTGTGGTCTGTGTAGATCCCAGTGCCCCAGTGCAGTGACGGGGACAATGTTTTGTAAAAATGGTGCTGTCCTTTGGATGAGACATAAAACCGAGCTCCAGACTCTCTGAGGTCATAAAACATCCCTGGGCATCTTTCAGAGGACTAGGGCTGGTACCCTGATGTCCTGGATAAAACTGCCCACTGTGGCCCTAACAAATCCGTCCTCCTAAATCTATATCTAATTATATCTAATAATTATATCTAATAGGTGAATTCTGTCCTGCCTCTTCACCACCTTAACTACTGTGTGGTGAGCGTACTGGCACGGAATAGCTGCCATCGCATCATCCAGGTGGGGGCTACACAGTGGTGGCGGCTGAAGTGGCTCCCCGTTGGTTCTGTAAAGTGCTTTTGGGTGTTTTGAAAATTGCTACATAAAATGTAACATTCATTCATTTTGTTCATTCATTCATTGAAACATATGATTCGAGAACACTGAACATGAATATACCATGCTTATGGGAACTCACATTTAGCCAATGTGTCAAATTTAAACCTGCTTATGACAGCAGGTTCCAAATGAACTGAGATGCTGCAGAAACAATACATGACAGAAGCCCTCTGCCCCCTGAAGACCAGGCGGTACGCACCCAGGGGCGGCCCCGAAGGCACCATGTGCTTCACCTCCACCTTGACAGCGGGGGGAGAGTCCATCAGCTTGGCGGCAGCGTGATCGATGAAGAGTTGCACGGTGACCTCATCCAGGTGTGGGAAGGTCTTTTGGGGGACGCGGAATTGGGAGCCCTCAGGGGGCCGCTGCATAGCCACAGCTGGGTATGGGTTCTCCTGGAGGCCAGGACCAAAACACCAGTCACTTCTCATGCAGAACATCAAGCTGATTTCACTGCTAGCCAGCACTGGTCTCTGTGGCCATCGCATTTCCAAAACACAGTTATATTCTTTATCCACAAAAGAGTAGCTGAGTGACAATCTTCAGCATGTCTGAAAGTAAGCCCTGTCTGGCCTAGAAGGGGTACTCTTTCTGTCCAAGCCATCACTACGCTTAAACTGGGCGTTGTATGTGTCTGCAGGTTAGTGCCCGTGATTGGAAGGTTGCCGGTTCAAAACCTTGGGGGCCCACAGACTGATGGCCGCACCAAGCCCCTTGCCAAGACTCTTAACCCCCACTTCAGAAAAACCAAAATCTAGCCTGGGAAGTCGTCAAACGATGACCAATTTAGGAACAAGCAGGAACGAGGCTGGGGGCGATACCCCAGAGGGGCCCGAGGACTATGTGTAAAGCCCCTGAACCAAAACAGAAACACATGCCGGGAACGGGAAGTAAACAGACAGTTAATTAATTACTGAAAAGGTCATTCTAAACATCTAAAGAGGGACAGTCCAGCACTGAATAACACAGCAAGGATGTCGCAATGTAGTTTGGCTGGCCAGTTGTCAAGAGAGCAATAAACCCACTTTATAGCCATTTCTCACACTGCCTTAGGGATAATCGTTCAACGCAAAACAGTGAAAAGGAGCCCCAGACGTAGTTAACTGTGTGAATGATAGATGATGATAAAACAGCTGACTTCACATGTTATTACTAGACAGAAATATGCATGTGACTGTTGAAACAACAGTTGTGAGGCGCGGAGGTCCAGCCAGGACGGCACGTACGTTTTTGTAGAGCTGCTCGCCCAGCTCCTTTACGTGGCTCATCACTTTATGTGTGTCAGCCTCCTCTAGATGGATACGTTCCACTCCACTGGCGACAAGCTGGTGGGGGGGGGGGGGGGGGCAACAAGCTAGAGTCAGGATGCTTTAACTCATGCTTTAGCAAAGCTCATCTTCAGATAGCCACGTACGTCCCAGAAGAAAGTTTACGGTGCGTTCATCAACCTACGGTTCCAAGTATAAACACAGCATTCATTTAAATTGAGAGACATCCCGGAGACCTCTGTTTGAGCTCACACCTCATCGAACAGGTCCGTGGTCCTGTATGGAGGCCCTCTCTCCGACACGAAGCCCGCGAAGGCCATGCCATCCAGCACCTTCATGAGGAAGTCGTCTTCTGTCAGCGCCCGCTGGCCTAGGAAAGCAGCCTGAAAGGAAGATGGAGATAATCAGGGCCGTGCTTCCCGTCTGATGGAAAGGCAGACATGACAGACACTCAACCTTCTTCAAATCAGTTTGTCACTCCAGGGAAGGGGGGAAAATATAAAAAAAAAAATATGGGAATTGAAAACTGACTGGGCAAGGTTTCAAAGTAGTGTCAAAGTAATGTCACCTAAAACTGTCACGGCTTAGCGGATAGGCTGCAAATAGGGGCTCTGGGCTGCTGATGGTCTTCCCATCACGAGGACGTTTCAGAACATACGAAGCCGACACTGGCACAAGCCAATGTGCTAGCTTAGCTGCCGGCAGCTAAGACAGTACCTTGTGGAAGCGGATGACGGGCTCGGGGTTGATGCGAATGATATGCAGACACCAGCGGTAGCCCTGGAGCAGCTGAGCGAACAGCCACAGGAACACGGCGCGGATCTCCTTGTCCTGTGATGTGGGTCGACAAGAAGAGAAAAGGTCATGGTGGGAGTAGCTGAAGAACCATGCATGCTGGAGCCAACTTTACAACTCCCTCCAGGCCCTCAATCAATTTACTACACGGCAGCTGTAAGATAAAGACCAGGAAGTAGTTTGATTGGGAGGAGAAGTATTACACACAGTTAGGTCAAAACTGAACCTTCAGCTGTCAAAATGCAGCAGATATTTATATCCCTGTATTTTTTATACAAAGCAGAACCATGATGAAAACCAGGAGGGAAACATGCAGTCTTGGTTTTGCTGGGGGGGCTGATGGGGTGAGGAAGATTACCTGGATCTTCAGTGAGGAGGGCTGCAAGGAGGAGGGCGGAAAAGCATGATCAGCCACATCCAGCTCGGGATCCAGCACCTAGAACGCAGCAGAAACACCTTAAAGCCATGCGTATACCATGAGAAACGATGGCCGACCACGTGAGTGGAATGCAGATTCAGGCGGAACTGTTTTCTGCTGAGAACGGTTGGCCTATAGAGCACCGAAACACAGAAAGGCCACCCAAGCCGACAGGAAATGGATTCATGACCAAACTCATGTCTTATGAAAGAGCAATCATTGGTATTGCATCTTCAACTAAAGTACCGGAACCGGACAATTTCCCAAAGACTTGGCGCTTGGTGAATTCAATTCACTCACACCCGCACAATACTGCTGAGAAGTGACCTACAGACAGTACTGCAGCATTAATGGGAGGAGCAGCTCTTATTAAAAAAAGACATAGCATCAAAATGGCTGCCTATCAGAGCTAACAGAGCACACAGCTTAAGCACCATCATCCAAATTCAGGTAAATTGAGGTACTAATGTGCTTTAAGCATAAATCTAATCATGATACAGAATTGTGCCAAACAGTGTTCATCAAAGCTCCAACAATGTGGTGCTTTTAGCCAACGAATGGCTCGCATAACACTTTAGAAATTGTACATTTTTTTTTCCCTTTTTGAATTTCACATAAACACCGTCACGGTGTTCTGCAGAGGACATGAAAGGATGATTAATTTTACTTCTGTTTCTGTCCCCAGCTCATGACCCTCGATTACACTGTCAGAACCCTTGCTCTAACTGTTCCTCTACCTTGTGGTCTGTGCCAGTGCATGGAGAGACACCACAAATCCCACATAAAACAGAAATGCACGCTACACAGACAGGCTGCAGAAGTATTCATTATTGTTCTCCAAACATTACAAAAAAAATAAAAAAATAGCGAGGGTGACTTTCTCTTTAGGTGTTAAAGAGTTTCCCAGTCGTTTTAAATAATAAACACAGAACCTCTCTCTGCAGTTGCAAACCAGACAGTGATGGCGATTGGATACCGCTGAGAATATTCGAATGTCCCCGCATAAGACTCCCATGGAAAAACTAAGAAAAAAACATCCTGTACCATATGATAGGGTACAATAGCTGTGGCACGGCAGTTACCATGGAGAGGGCCAACTGCGTCTGCTGCAGCAGGGGCTCAGGAAGCAGGGAGACGTGGACACACTCTGGGATCGTCACGGTGCCCCCATCAAGGTCAGCGATGATCACATCCAGCTAAGGGATACAACACTTTCACTAGGCAGCCAAACTCAGTTCACCTCCATCGCTGTTAATTTCAGCACTTCCCAGTAAACATCAAAACCCCATCAGCTGACAGCCAGACACTGAGGTGCCCTGCAGGTGAGCTGGCAAAACAACAGGGATCCCCATAGGCACCACAAGGGTTTAAGTTAATAAAAGCAGGGGCAATAGAAAGGAAAATCTGTAAATCAGCCATTGACTAGAACAGGACGAGCTTGTGGTTGAAATATAAAAACATTTGACTGCATGCATCAAGGTCCTGAAGGAATGAACTGGCTCCAGACCACAGCTTTGGTGAAACAAATTGTCGTTTCATCTGGCAAAAGATATTCCATTCAAAAACGTTTCTTGTTCTTTAGGAAGCATTAAAAGTTACAAAGCTATGATTTTGAGCTGAAATAGCAAACATGGATTGTAGTGCGGCATCAGCTGAAGGTGTGCAGAAATCAGAGCCAAAAGCAAACCAGAGCAATATTTGCTTGTTACTCCATCAACACCCAAGTGTCCAGAATTTCAATATTAGAAGGCTTATTGTGCACTGTTCAATTTACTGATGTGATGCACCAATAGTGTTTACAGTATGAGCAAAGCGGGGTGTGGAAGTGAAACACTGACCAGCTCCTGTGTTTCAGAGCGGAAGGTGGAGTTGACCCCGATGATGAAGGGTGTGGGAGTGCTGAGAACCTCCAACAGCTTCCCTGGCAGTATGGGGACGTACGTGAAGCTAGGGGTAGAGAGGAAGTAGTGCACACACTGAATGCCATGCGCCAGCCTCAGACTTCTCAAAGGCTCTCAAGCTTACATTAGGATTTAATTCAAATCAATGGCAGTTGCAGGGACTTCACAACATCAATAAGAGTTAATCAGCACAGAGAATGGTAACGCGTAGCAGTCATCCTTAGCAAATCGGGAGCCTCCAATTGTTGTATTTTGTAAACACGGATCTACATTAGCCTTCTTTTTATTCCATTAAACATGCAACATTACAAAGGGAGCTTTAAACAAACTGAAAACACAAGAATCTCATTCGGAAATGATACTACAGAGAAGAGGACTGAGCTGCAGATCTGACGGCTACCCAGGGCCTCCACACACCTGTATTTCAGCGGGAACATGATAGCCAGAAGAGCTCGACAGGCATCTGTGAGCCGATTGTAGCTACTTGACAGGAAAAGGATCTTGTGTTCCGTAAGGGTGGCACAGAACAGGCAGAGGACGTTGACGATACCTGGAAGTAGAGGCGCTTAAAGATGAATGACTAACCCACCATCACCAATTGCACAAAGATCTGCAAGACAATGTAGTATGATGTCCATTCATTTATGGATCTACAATGGCTTTTGATGGCAAGTACAGCTGGTTTTCAGAGTGTTTCCAAAACGTTATGAAAAACAACCATCCAAACCATCAACATGTCATATCACCAATCCCCTTTCCTGAAGCTGAATGGTGAGATGCTGATGGTTCTTACCCAGCTGTCTGAAGAGCAGGGCGACACTGCAGCCGCTGACAGGCAGAGAGTCATTGATGGGAGTCTGGATCACCTGACGATCACCAGCGCCTAATGTGATGGTTCTCTACACAAGGAGAAGCGAGCAAGTCATCATGCTGAAGAAGAACTGATCACACTGCAATGGCACTGGCCACTAACCACCTCATGAGTGCAATGGAGCCTGCCGCCTGCAGACTTTCCCTCAGAGGGTTAGTTGGTTATTAAAAGCCATACATTTCAAGCCCTACTGTGCACAGGAAGAGCACAGTAGAGGGGAATCACTGGTGATATTTAGTACTTAGCTATTAATAATCCCAGCCAGTGACCATACGCATTCTTCAGAATCAACAGCGTGCAGAATTAGCTTTTTGGTATCGTTATTTACCATTGATTCCTTCAGTTCACAGCATGACCATTTTCCGCTTCTACTCCAAGAGATCAAATACTTTTCAATTCAGATGTTTTTTTTTGGTTAAACGTCTCTTTGGAAAAGCAGAACACAGTCCGGCACTGTAAATATGGTGCATGTTTGTGGAAAGGGCATTTAGGAAGCAGGAATGCACCTCAGTCGCCCAGCCATGGCAGGAGGACGAGCCAAATAGCACCCAAGCTGTGGAGAGACATGCAGCGTGGCTGTATGGTGTAGCAGAAGCTCAACTCTCAGGCAAATCAAATAAATGAAAGAAGGCTGTGTGACTGCGTGGAAGAACAGGGGGTGAGCAACCTCAGTCCCAGTGGGCTTCAATGGCTGAAGCTATTACCCGTCAACTGTAATGGTCTTCAAGTCACGTGCCCCATGTTTCAGGTATCATTAAATTACCAAGTGACTGACACTGTAAAAACCCTTAAGGACTGGAGATACCCAACCCCTGCTTTATAAGAACCTGGAGCAGAAAAACAAAAATACATATATATTAGATTTTTAAAAATCACATGATGAATACTAAGCAACAGCACAAGATGGTGCATTGCAGGCCTTGATTAGACCAATACTCTGACCAGGCTGAAATAACGCACCCCAGCATCAGCTCCATGTGGAGCCCATACCGGTTCCTCTGCTTGTTACTTTCATTTCCTTTCGTGAAAGTGATCTTTCAGTATTGTCAACTGATATCCACTTTCAGTTCTCGAAGAGGACCACTGCAGGTTTTTGGTCCGGTGAATAAACCAGGTGAAAGATTGGTCTAATCATACCCAAAATGACTGGACGGAGTTCCTTTCAAGGGTTCATCATTTGATATGAGGAGAAAACTCCTGGGCAAGGGGGAGAGCACAGCCACACCACCCAAAGCTGATGGTGAAGACAAGAAATGGGCAAATAAAAAGGCAGGCCGTACCACGGTCTTTTCCTCCTCGTCTGGGTCAGGCTAGTCAAGCAACGGAGACACCACAGGAGATGGAAAAGGATTAGAGGCAGGCCCAAACACACCACTGCAATCGACTACAAAACAGGTTCTCATCTTCACAAGGGTAAACCAGAGAACAGTACTAGCGTCGCCGCATAGGGATCCATGCTGTGCACCTTGATGGTTGACCTCGCCGACCTGCCTAAAACACTGCTGCTTAATAGAGGCTTTCAGAGCCTTCCAGCTGAGTGCATAAATGGAGATTCATTACACTATCATCAGACTCCTGCTTACTGGCTCTGTGTTAGCCTTGCCACTAATTTCCAGTAAAATGCTTGATAATTATGTCTAACGACTGCGCTTATCACTTCTACGCTCACAGGAAACAAACATGCACAACATACAACCATACAAGACTTATCCTTCTCTTGTTTACTATATACACACACATTTTAATCAATGTAAATAAAGCATTTCAAAGATCCTCTATAAAATTATGGAGTATTACTACGCACATCACGACACAGATGCTAAACACTTGGGCGTGGGGAGGCATCAAAGAAAATGTCGATTAAAACAGACGCTCTACCCTGTTCCCTTTAATGCCAGGTTTGGATCCCTGAACTTAGGTCTAAATGAAGCTCTTGGCCAACATCTGTCTGAAATTAAATGAGACCAATTATCTCCAGACAGACTACTAATGCAACAGTTCACACTTAAGGTATAAGGTTGCATTTTTCTATACTATTACCGAGGCAAAAAAAAAAAAAAAAAAAACTATTTTAAGAGTACATGCATTAAGGGAGACAGTGACTGTAAACAAACATATACCGGCTGGGTGTGGAATCGGGAGGGTTTCACTACCATGGAAGCTGCCGGTAATTTTTCACTGGCCTCAACACGAACGAACATGAGAACAGGTTTTACAGGACGGCCTGCATTCCTACAGAGACCGCTCTCCTGACACGAAGCCTCCCCGCGTGTATGCATAAGTGACACATTTCCATGGAGACCCACCACACTCACCATGTATATCTGAATAATTATTTAAGACATTTTAGACCTAAATGCTGAGGAAGTATTGAAAACAGAAATCATCCTGTATGCTAACAAAGGGTTAGGTTAAAGCAAAATTCTAGCATGAGAAGCGATCTGTACCCCAAAGTCAGCTACTGAAGTCGCCTTAGACATGAATGAGTCACTGGAGCACAGTTCACACTAAAGGTGGATATAACCATAAAGGAGACTGTCACCCAACCCCAACCCCACCCTCACTCAGCAAAGCAACCATCTGCTCTGGACCCCAAGGCCTATAATTATCCCCCCTGTGACCCCGTAGAGCCCATCTGCCCACATGGGCTCCCAGAGATGGGTAGCCGACACTAATTCCTTCATCTAATGAAGACAGGATCCTGTAGCATACAGCACTGTGTCAATGCAGCTCAATCAGGTTGAAAAAGAAACTGCATCCTATACAAACAGATGACCAAAGAAAAACCCAAAAGCATATAAAATCAAAAATAGGCATTTTGTTTAGCGCACTGCAGATGACTCAAGCTCCAGGGTAGCCACAGATCTGACACAGCCAAGCAGAGACGATTGAGTGCTATGAGTCACCATGACTTAAGATGCTTTAAATGAAATCATACAAATGAAATAAAGTCTAGCTCTAGATAAAAATCATAATGGATTAATTGGGAGAAGCTGCTGAAAAATAGTTACCTGAAAGCAGCCCAGAAGCCAGTCACAGGCAAGATTCTGGGGGACCAAGTTAAAACTACATAGTGGGGGGTCGCACATCTGCAACACACAGGAGCAGATATGCATATGCATATAAACTGAAGACTCGTCATCCCAGCACCAAGATGCCCTCTATACCCCCTTTAGCTAGGAGCCCATAATGAATGAAAGCCAATGAGCATGGAGTCCTGGAGTGTAGATCTAGCCCACCAGTCTGGTACTCTGGAAGGTTTCAACCACAGATCCTTGAAGGGCATCAACAGCTGGTAATACATATATCTGGCAAATAGTACCGAGGGCAATGTGGAAAGGCTTGACCAAAAACAGTGCTTTGCAGAAAACCCCAGTTAAGGAGAAATGCATGAGAGGGATACCCTCCTAAGATATATGTAGAAATGGGTTGAAACCCAGGGTGTAAAACCTACCCTGATGTGTTTGCAAAAGGGAATGTCAGGCAGGGAACAGAAAGCACAAGGTGAGAGGTTCACTTATGAGCAGCTTGGCGACAATGAAAAGTAATCAATCGGGCATGAATTCCTAATCGACATGAATGTTTCTTTTTCTGGTAAACACATATACTATATGAACAAAAGTATTGGGACAGACCTCTTAATCACTAAATTCAGGTGTTTCATTCAGACCCATTGCCACAGGTGTAAAAAATCAAGAACGTAGCCATGCAGTCCGTTTTACAAACATTTGCGAAAGAATGGGCCATTCTGAAGAGCTCAGTGAATGCAAGTGTGGTGCTGTCATAGGATGCCACCTTTGCAATAAGTCAGTTCCTGAAATTTCTTCCCCGCTAGATATTCCATGGCCAGTGTTCAGTGGTATTATCACAAAACGGAAGCGTTGAAGTGAAGTGGCCACGTACAGTAATAGAGTGAAGTCGCAGAGAGCTGAGGGGCATAGTACATAAATGTCTCCAATGCTCTGCTGACTCAACTGTAAGTTCCAAACTTGCAATGGCATTAATCCCAGCACAAAAAGTGTGTGGCAAAAGCTTCATGGAATCGGCTTCCATGGTTGAGCAGCTGCATGCAAGCCTCACATCAAAAAATACAATGCCAAGCGTCAGATGGAGTGGTGTAAAGCACACCGGCACTGGATTCTGGAGCAGTGGAAACATGTTCTGTGGAGTGACAAATTACACTTCTTTGTCTGGATATCTGATGGACGAGTCTGGGTTTGGCAGATGCCAGGAGAACATTCCCTGCCTGCCTGCATTGTCCCAACTGTAAAGTTTGGTGGAGAAGGGATAATGGTGTGGGATTGTTTTTCAGGGGTTGGGCTTGGCCCCATAGTTCCAGTGAAGGGAACTCAATGCTTCAGCATACCAAGATATTTTGGGCAATTCTATGCTTCCCACTTTGTGGGAACAGTTTTGGGAAGGGCCTTCTCTGTTCAAGAATGACTGAGCTCCAGTGCATAAAGCAAGGTTCATTAAGAGATGGGTAACTGAGTTTAGTGTGGAAGAACTTGACTGGCCCACATAGAACCCTGACCCCGTACTGAACACCACTGGGATGAACTAGAACGGAGATTGCGAGCCAGGCCTTCACGTCCAACATCAGTACCCGACCTCACAAATGGTCTACTTGATGAATGGGGAAAAATTCCCACAGACACGCTCCAAAATCTTGGCGAAAAGCCTTCCCAGAAGAATGGCAAGGAGGGGGAGGGGGCAACTCAATATTAATGCCCATGGATTTGAATGGGATGTCATAAAAGTTCCTGTAGGTGTAATAGCCAAGTGTCCCAATACTTTTGTCCACACAAGATGTATAGTCTGTCAAGGTCAGAGACTGAACAATGACAGTTTAAAAACAAAGAAAACCATAAAATTATTGTCTGAGTGAAACAAAAAGTGTTCAGCTTCACACATAGGTTAGGTTTCTTAATTTTACTTTCAAAAGGATAAATTGCTGTTGTACTACTAAGTTTCTAAATGACATTTCCAGTAAATGGCATGAACAAATGGAATCCCCCCTCCATCAAAGATCTCTGGTAAAACTAATGGAAACGAATTCAAGTGTGATGGTGTTACAGAATGCGCTTAACCCCGTGAACTGAGCCTGGCGAGAGTCCCATCATAAACACCATTAGACATGTCTGCAGCATTCAAGCATGGGTGGGATGGGGGGGGGGGGGATGAGGGAGGACCCTGGATGAAATGAATGAACATGGCTGTACGCCTGCAAGCGGAAATTAAACCCGACAAAGAGCAAGAAAAGGTGCCTGGTGCAGGCCGTGCAGCAACGCTCTCACCTGGGAGCCCACCGCTACAGGGATAATGCAGGTCAGGAGGTTTCCAATCAGGGTCTCCAGAGGGACGCTGAGACCATCCACATGCACGGTATAGATCAGGCCCAGGCAGTTCTGCGGAGGGAGGCAAACCCAGCCCCTTTAAACAATCACACACAGAACAGCATGGAGCTTTTCTGTGGATGTCGAGCTAGTCATGGACCCATCAGGTTTAATGAGGTTAGAGTGAAGACCACTTCACAAGGGAGGTGGGGAGCATTAAGGTCGATGGTGAGACATGCCCAACCAGCGGCCGGTGCGAGAACAGCTTCTGTACCCTGAAAGCCTCGGAGTGGTCCAGTCGAGACACTAGCACCAAGCTCTTGGGTGCAAACAGCTGAGCGGACTGGATGAGTGCAGGGTCCTCGTCCTCATCAGCCTCACTAGACAGGCTCTTCTGTGGTTGGGGTGGGGTGGACAGGGAGAGATGAAAGGGATACTTTAATGACACACCCAGGCCTAGGTATATAACTGGACTGCTCAAAGTAAAGGCCCAGTGAACCTACCTGCGGGTCGTCGACCTCCTCCCAAAAGGTGAAACAGGCACAGTAATGGCGTTCAGAGTTAATGTCGGTCAGAGCCGCTACAAAAAACGACGGCGGAAGCCTTTTAGGGACCAACTGCCAACCACTTGGCTGACAAAACTGAAAGAGTGAGAGAGAGTGCTCTGGGTTATATCTCCAAATAGCAGTTCAGCTGGTCATCTGACACTAGAACCTATCCTAAAGGTTACATTACTAGACACACCAGTTGTTGTTGAAAACACTAAGAGTTACGCTAATACACTAACAAGGAGGAGTTCATTTCAAGGAAGTGAAAGAGATTATCTAATCTGTAAAGCTCCAAGACTACGGGAAAGAGGTTTATATGATAGCATGTTGAGTAAAATATACAGTTGTGCAAACAAGTCTAAGGATACCATACCAAAAACACTCTACTCTTAAGTTCATGTTGGTAACAGCTTACAGACAGGTGCATTATTGTATGTAATCTTACATTCACAAACCAACAGCATTTGAATGGGTTACACAACGTTATTGTATTCATCTGATGAGTACAGTTATAAACTGGACTTGCTAAAAATATCCAATGAATCTTTACTCAGAATCAGTCTCATGGCCTGTAGGTCACTCCCCATCAAGTCACATGATCACACAACTGTTCAAAATAGGACAACAGAGAAGTGACAAATCTATTGGTCAATGGGAGACCTACCATATAATGTGGCAGGAAATTGAACAAATGGCAGAGTGAAAATTAAGGGAATATCAGATAACATCTGAAACCAATGAGAAGTCATCCATAAAACTGTATTGCATTTATCAGGGCACAGGGCTTTGAGGGGGGTGCGTGCGCACTAGTGTGACTCATACATGGTCTTGATCTGCCAGCTGCATGTCACTGTTCCTGTAACGAGTCAGGGGTTGGAGAAGCGACTCACCAGCTCAATGCCCTGGGGAAAAGGGTTGTCCTCCCAGTCCTTTTCAGGAAAGCGCTGGAGAATCCGGCCCTGACCCTCGCTGCCCTCTGTGGAAAGAGGAGGAAGGCCAAATCAAGATGAAGGTAAATTCAAGGAAATTAAGGGTTTCATTGACACAAGAATGCTTCAAATAGACTTCAGTACCATCTTAGTCACTTATTTTGCATGTGAGCAGAGGTTATCCACAGCTGGAGAGAGAGAAGTCTCAGTTTTAAACATGATAGTGATTTTACAAAAAAGAGATTTAGGCTTAACTTCTTTAAATGGATACAGTGCTTTAAAAAAACCAAACAAATTTCAGAAAGTTGCTTTGGCATTAATTACATTTGATAGTTTGTGGTGGAAGGTGAAATGGAAGGTGGTGAAATTACTGGAACTGTGTTCCAGTAAGTTCCCTGAACTACAATAAAACTGATTAGCCGGTACCCCATCCACCGGATTCATCTGGGCAGAGATGACCAGAACTCCCTCTCCCCAGTCACCTCCTCCAGCTTCTCCCAGGGAATACCGAGGAGCTCCCAGGCCAGCTGAGAGATCTCTCTCCAGTGCGTCCTGGGTCTGCCCCAGGATCTCCTCCCGGCTGTACAAGCCCAGAGCACCTCCCCAGCTAGGGGGCCAGGGGGCATGCTAGGCAGATGCCCAAACCACCTCAGCTGGCTAAACTTTGAACTTTAATCCACTGAAATGATGACCAGGATAACCCCATTGTCATTTAACCCATGACAAAAACAAACATTTCATCCCACTTTGCTAATGAGGGAATTCCCTGGACTCTTCATGGCATTAAGAGGAATAAGAAGCATCCATAACTGCAAATACCTCCTGAGCCAAGCTACCGCTCAGGTTGCAAGTGTTACAGGTCCCAACACAGCTACAGATGGCTCTATACCCAACAAGAGTACCATGCCCCGATGGTAGATACAGTAATAGCAGGAGTCCAGCTTTGGCATTTTCTTGGGAACTGATCACTAGCCTATCACGTAACAGGTAATAGTAGTAGTAATGAAATAAACTTTAGTTTGATAAGTTACCTTGTTATTCTTTTGTGTTCCTCTGAGTTTTTAGGGGGCCTGTTTGCCTTTTTTAAAAACATAATGTTCATTTGTTTGATCAAACCATCCTCTCCATTTTCCATACCATTGACATCCATCCTAACTTTCACACTCCCAGCATAATCAAGAAGCATTCATTTCTCATTCTGGGTGGAAGCTTGAGGACTGGGCATTGTCCAAAAGATACATGCAACCATACATACAGATATAAGGTACAGCTTCCTGTAACAGGTATATTATGTAAGGCTGCCACTAACAATGATTTATCTATTGATTAATTTATTGACTATTTTACAGATTGACTGACCAATCTAATTCATTAATTTTCCTCCATTTAAGTTAATATTATTTTGACGACGACAACAAATTGTATGTCAATGCAGAGCTTTAGTTAATAGATGCCGCCTTTTCGGCAGTACACCAACGTTACCTACGCCCACAATTCGGTAAGCAAAATAGTATCCTTAAAATATTAATGAATTAGTAATCAGTATAAATCCTCATAAATAGAGGAACATACTACGTGTGACTGTTTTGTTATGCCATGATACATGAAGCGCTAAGTGCTGAAGCCACGATGAAAAAAGGGACAGCTCAGCAGTGACGACATTTTTTTTTTTTTATTGTATATTGTGGTTAGACAAGATAAAAAGACATTGATGGTGTGGCGATACTTTTTGCAGTTTAAATTCCGACGTGTTTTCTTGCAAATATAATTTATTTTCATTCCAGATCGTGAAACGTTGTTTTATTAATTTAGTGACAGCTTCCTTTCTGTTTATGATAACACTGGTCTCAACAACCCCTAAGTGCACGAACACACACCTCCACCACTAATCAACACAGAATAAGCACAGATTCTAGCCTAAGCATTTTCTCAAGCTTATTCGACGGAAATTCTAAGGTAGCAGGCAGACAAGTGTATGGCTTTAATAATGAGTGCATTTAGCACCTACAAGGACAGAAGAAATTAAAAAGCTCTCAATACTGTTCGCTGCAGTACTGGCAGGCAGTGGGGCAGGTTGAACTGATGCCAGCCTTGTATACAGTTCTCCGTAGTTGCATGTATTATAATGCAATTCTGCTGTATTGTAATGTCAAGTGTAGTGTTATATGTTAATCGTAGTACATAGTGTGTCTGAGTGTTTGTTCTCACTGCGCGTGTTACAGTACTAATGATAATTTAATAAACATGAATGAACAGCACTTTTAATCTATACTTTACTTACAGAGGTTTTGCCTATTTTGGCGGTCTAGAATAGCACCTGTGTTTTCTCATCAGGTGTTCATGCATAGTGCCAGTGCTGCTGTGGTATGCCATCAAATCCTTTCACAGTGTACGAACTGCCTTTTTGTTTTGTTCAAAAAGGTAATTTCACTAAAATACAATGGAAACCACTTATAGTGATCATGGTAATAGTGATCAACCACTTATATAGATCAAAAATCTTAGGACAGAATCAATCCTGTACAAATACAGTTTAAATAATTTGCTTATAGAAATCAAGCAGTCCGCTTACAGTATTCATTTTTTTGTTTATTTTATACATGACAACAAATGGAGAAAAGTAAGTGTGTTTTTTACTTTACTTTGGTAGCCTTACTCTGCCTTGTGGTAACCTGTCTGCGCCTGGCTAGCTAGGCTACCTGAGGCTAATGCTGCGTGCACAGAAAACATGACGGAAAAAGAAAGTCATTTTCTCTCAATGACCAATATAGACTCATCAAAACGTATGACAAAAATGAGCCAACGAGATGTAGCAGTAAAACTACAAGCTGTATTTGATATACAATACTATACTGTACTATAGCGTATTTGAATTATACACAGTTCAGTCATTTACTTTGTACAATACTGTAATTTGAAAAGCGTTTGAAACAGCTGTACTGTATTTTTAGAGTCAATAAAATTCTGTAGTGACGCAATCCATGCTTTTACCTTATATGCATGTAATAAATATACAAATGTAAATTAGATGATAATCTGCCCGAGGCAAAGAAAAACAAAAATATTAGTTACAACAATCACCTACTTATACTGATCAATTTCACCTGTAATGGGTGTACCATGGGGTGTTCCGTACAGTGTTCCTGTAATGGGTACACCATGGGGTGTTCCGTACAGTGTTCCTGTAATGGGTACACCGTGGGGTGTTCCGCATGGCCCTCCTGTAATGGGTACACCGTGGGGTGTTTCGCATGGCCCTCCTGTAATGGGTACACCGTGGGGTGTTCCGCATGGCCCTCCTGTAATGGGTACACCGTGGGGTGTTCCGCATGGCCCTCCTGTAATGGGTACACCGTGGGGTGTTCCGCATGGTCCTCCTGTAATGGGTACACCGTGGGGTGTTCCGCATGGCCCTCCTGTAATGGGTACACCGTGGGGTGTTCCGCATGGCCCTCCTGTAATGGGTACACCGTGGGGTGTTCCGCATGGCCCTCCTGTAATGGGTACACCGTGGGGTGTTCCGTACAGTGTTCCTGTAATGGGTACACCGTGGGGTGTTCCGTACAGTGTTCCTGTAATGGGTACACCGTGGGGTGTTCCGTACAGTGTTCCTGTAATGGGTACACCGTGGGGTGTTCCTGTAATGGGTACACCGTGGGGTGTTCCGTACAGTGTTCCTGTAATGGGTACACCGTGGGGTGTTCCGTATGGCACTCCTGTAATGGGTACACCGTGGGGTGTTCCGTATGGCACTCCTGTAATGGGTACACCGTGGGGTGTTCCGCATGGCCCTCCTGTAATACGTATACCGTGGGGTGTTCCGTATGGCCCTCCGGTAATACGTATACCATGGGGTGTTCCGTATGGCCCTCCGGTAATACGTATACCATGGGGTGTTCCGTATGGCCCTCCCGCAAGGGGTGTACTATTGGGTGTTCCGCATGGCCCACCTGTAATACGTATACCATGGGGTGTTCCGTATGGCCCTCCGGTAATACGTATACCATGGGGTGTTCCGCATGGCCCTCCTGTAATGGGTGTACCATGGGGTGTTCTGTACAGTGCTCCCATAAGAGGTATACCATGGGATATACCAGTATTGTGATGTCTAGTCAACAGCTGGACTACAGGACACGACAAGCATGCCAGAAAACAACAATACAATTCTTGAAGCGTGACAGGTCTATAATTCAAGGTTCAAAAGTTCCAGTTAGAATAATGTGACTATGACAAAATGGACACAGTTCCCTGGGATGCAAAAGGACAGAAAGCTGACAAATGAAAAGAAAAGTGATGAATAACAGCTTCTTGGAGGAATGCCATGAGGTCTGATCGTTGCTCAATCACATACTTTTACAGTACCAGGGCTGTATTGGAAGAATGCAGGAACACATAAATCACAACAAAAAAACCTTGAGAACACCCCAATGTGACCATGCCTGTTAATGCTGTAATGTTTTAACAAAAAGAATCTGAAGGACTTGCTTAAAAGACTACTTCGAGTGGCTAGATGGTAAAAAGGAAAAAACAAACCACACACCCTAATATGACAATATAGTGAGAGGACAAGCATTAAATACTAACCGAGTCAAGACCCATTCTCATGTTCTGTTTTGTTGGGGGTGACTATGCCCATCACTTTAGCTACCTTCATCAGTGTGGGAAAGAGCAAAAGCATGCAGAAGCACTGATAAGCAGCAAAAAGGTTACACTGGAGGAAGAGTGTGTGTCATGTGTGCATGGTAGCAGTATCGTATTGTCATTGAAAAGTTTTACACGGCACAGTTCCATCATTTTGCAAATTTCAGCATTTGATAAAACTGCTATAGGTCTCTATCGTACAAATAAAAAAAACACACACACAAAACCACATTTATGTAGTAATGGATGTGCCAAATTTGGAGAGACAGTCAGTTGCGCTCGTTTCATGTGTACCTAACCTGGCAAGGCGTCCGTCTCTCATTGCCCCTGATTTATATATGAGGTTTAAAGATCGTCAGGAGGCTGTCATAACAGACATGACACACATGACAGTGATGTAATTTAGTGGTTAAGTTTTGTTTCACTGTTTAAAAATCGTGCTTAGACTGAATGCAAGTTCATTCATATTCCATCCCCCAGTGACGAAAAATAGGCTAGGCTAAACGATGAACAGAACTTAGACAAACATACACCTAACTTTAGTTATTTAATGTGGTTTTATGAACTTTTGCAAAAAAAATTTTTTTGAGGTTATTTTAGTTCAAATTCAATGATGGTTTAATATTTTTAATTTGTCGCCTATAGTATTGATACCAAGGTACCAAAGCTGGAATCGATATCAAAGTCAAAATTTCAGTATCGATTCAACTGTGGTGCAATGCCACCTGGCCGTAAACTAAGATGGACACAAAAAAATGGACCATGCTAAACGGATAGTGACAGTCCATAAAGTCACAGCATTCACCAAATCCACCAATAAATACTGACAATTCCACAAGATTCCAGGTATAAGTATAAAAGCAAGCTGCATTCTAATTCATGCTGATTCTGATATTCAAAATCGGTACTGCCTCCGATTTAGACTTATTAAACAAATTGGATTTTGGCCATATGTGACCAATCCACTTCTGATACTTACTTATTTAGTTTTCAGCAATTGGTAAAAACATAGCTACTATTTCTTGTTAAATCGATTTGTATAATCAATCTCACGACAGATCTTTCCTATTTTAGATGTTTTTTTGCAGAATCTCAGTCTGTTTGCCACTCAGTGGGCATGAGCGCAGTGACTCCCGCCTGTTGTAACGTCACCTGCATACTCTTTGCAGTACGAGGAGCGAAAGAATGTCAGAGGGTGATGATCTGGAAGTATTTTATGCTTTTAACCACAATTAGCAGCACAGCGATTTGCAAAACCAACGTTCTGAGGGGTGTTTGTAGCGTTTAGAGGATTATCCTACTAAACAAAGTGCATGCAACTGTGTGAGAACGTAAAAAAATATGAAAAAAAATGAACAATGGATGATTTTGGAGTTGCTGGGCTACTTTGCTCACTCGCTACAACTTCTGATACATGACGGGCTGCTATTGCAGCAAAATATGATGCTTGTTGCCAGTGGGAGAAAAATCGTGGGGCATTTTAAGCATTTGCCACTTGCGAATACTCGCTTGGACATTGGATATTCAAATTGAACTGCAAATTCCTCAAAAATGCTTAAAACGATGTACAAACGAGGTAGAACAGTATGTTTAACTAACATACTGTTAAACTAACAAAGCTTTTTTGGCATACATTTTTTCATTTGTATTTACTAGTTTAAAAATATTACTGAGATATAGTATAAATATATATATTTATTATATTAAAATATTAAAGTAAAAAGAGTTCTTGTATCAGAATCTGTATCAGTATTGGCAGTCGTGTATCGGAATCAGAACTGAAAAAATGTAGATCAGCCCATCCTTAATAAACCGCCCCACTTTTTTTTTCCGTGTGCAAAAAATCCACTTCCACCTCCCAGCACTTACCAAGGACTCTCTTCTCTCAACGTTTGAAAGAAGTGTTCTGTCAGAATCCCAACAGTATGAACCATAACAGAACGCATCTGTATCCTTAATACAAAAGTCATCAGTAATTTAAAAATTACATTTCCCAAATTTGGACAGTGGTTTGTATTTCAGACTGTGGTTTGTATTTCAGACAATATTCCCTAAAGGAGAGAAAGGGCAACTACCACAAAGATTCCCGGGTTTACTGCTTATGGACCTCGCTGAAACCAAGGGCTGTGGCTACTTCCTGCTCATTCCATTGTGCTTTGGTAGCAAAGCGACAGAATGCTCTTCTCCCATATTTTAGGCCATGCCGAAAGCAAATAAAATTGCTGCCAACACCTAACTACACTTTGGCTCTTTCAATCTACTTCACCAGACAGAAGTAGTAGGAATACTCTTTCTATTGGTAACAATCATACATGAGTATTGTAATATTAAAAATATCCTACATACTGCCGCCAGGATAAAAGTAAACAAGCCAAAAGTAGAGATGCACCGATCGACCAGCCGGGCACCAGAATCAGCCGATTTTTGACTTGAATCCAAAATCGGAATATCTACCTTAACATCGCATTCTGGGCTGAAGGAGATTACTCACAAGCAGATGCAGTGAAAATAAATATTAATGGGATCAGGTTGGGTCATGGAAATGTGAAACAAAGTGGTACAAATCAGGCACCATCATAAAAAATGCTGTCAAGTCTAATGCTGCTTATGCGCAGTTGCGCAAAGTGCTAATCGGGCATGAACAGTCAACATATTTTACAAAGCAAAGTTATCTGTAAACTTTGTCAGTCCACTTGGCACTTCTAGCGTTAATATGACAAATCGATTCAATCACCTTAAAAGGAAGCATCCAACAGAGCTTTGTTTAAAAATCATTACAAAGTATCTTTAATGCAATATTACATTGTAAATGGTGCCAATAGACAAATCCTTAGGCTTGTTGCAGTCTGAGTATTCTTGAAAGTACATTTTAAAATTGGGAACAAAAACTGCAATTCAGATCATGGGTCGCAACTGTGTTATAAAGATGGTGAAAATGATTTTTTTGGGAAGATCATTCACCCCTAAATTAAAGCGTATTTAGTGATTATGGTGAACTTTGGAATCATTTTGGATGACTGCCAATAATATATGCAGTTCCCACTCACCTGCTGTCCTACAATCAATGAGTCAATATTTACTTTCCAAAATACTACAAGACTGCCCCAAGCAAAAGGTCAAAACTGAATATGTAAATAAACATGTATACACAAAATAAAAACACACATACCCCCTAGAGTCAATAGAGATTTATGTTTCTGATTTCTGAAGTTAACACAAAAGCCACTTATACTCAACACAAGAAACTGGGATCAGACATGTGGGACACTGATGTAAGTTGGAAAAACAATCACCGTAACTCCCACCCTGCTAAGCACCAAGGGCCTTAGGCAGTGGGACTTTCAATTAACATTCATCAAAGCAGGAAAGCAGTGTGACTTGTCCAGTAAAAGTGATTAGCACTGCATTGCTGAATGCACTCATTCTGTGCGATCACAATGTAGGAACTGACATGTAGGAAACCTAAAGAAGCTCATAAGCCAATATCTGACACAAATGGCCTCCCAGCGTGCTTGATGCCCTTTGCCAGCTCCAGAAATTCTAATTTCACCATGTTCTGGGTCACATTACTTCCATAAAGTGAAGATTTGCAATGTACTTGGCATTTTTCATAGGCCTGTACTTCCGAAAGAATGAACAAAGAAGCAAATTCACGACATAAGCAAGGAAATTAACATTTTATAATTAAAAGTTTTGTTACCTGTTATTAAAGAACTACAGGATCACTACCCTGTGCAGCTCAAAACAATCCGAATAACTCACTCACACCACTAAAACAAGTCAATGAATGGTGCAAACTGTGTGACAAGCAAATTTCACACTGCTAATAACAGTTTAAAAAAACCTTTCAGGTGCCATAAATGGTGTTTTAGACTGCTTCACCATCCCCTTGTATACAGATAGTTCTATTAACTATATCACTTTAACCCCAAAGCTGAGATTTACTCTGAAAGGTACCATGAGAATAAAGCTCCCACGACAGAATGCTGCAAAGAAATCAAAGCAATGTTGTTTTATACAAGCAAAAGTGTTACTTCTTACGTCTTACTGTTACGTCTTATTAACCCTAAATTTTGCTAGTTTGATAATCATTAAAAAGTTATATGCCAGTATATAACAATATATATCATTCCTACCATCCAAATGTTAACCATCTGACTAAGCAGCTAAACCAGAAACTCTACCGTTGACCTCTGAAAGATGCCTAAAAGCTAGACAGCAGGGTTGTATTTTTTTAGAAAGAATAGAACCACTAACACAACACTGTTCTTCTCAGACTCCTGGTGTCAACAACATTTCAGAAAATGAGACTGTGGATCCAAGTAATAAAATTACATCAGGAGTATTCAGACACTCAATCAATGTCAAGCTTATCCAAGAGCATCCACTGATACCCTGCTGCTCATCTGAGTTACTATCAAACAAGAGTGCAGTCTAAACTGGGATTACTGCTACTGGTATGCAGTCTACCGAAGGGGCTCATTTTACCAACCAAAACAAACAGATCTTCTAAGCGAAACCCTGGCGTTTTTTTTTTTTGTACCACCAAAAAAAAGGACTTTTCTTGAAAAGCACAGTGAGCCCATGGAAGGAGGCTTTTCTGCTGCCTTTCTCCAAGCTGAAGAAGCAGAAGAAGTTGTTCCATGGGGTCACATGCTTCATGCAAATAAGGCGGCAAATGGATACAAAAGCAGGCTGTGACTGGGGGTGGCGGGCAATGAAGGGTAGTGGGGGAGGGGTAGCTGGCAAAAGACATGAATTAGATTATGCTCCAATAAAGGCAGCTCTGGGTGGAATTTTATGCAGAGTCACAATTCAACAAGTAAGCTTTTGAGGGCCGGAAGTGGGGGGGTTAAAAATAAGGCTCACACTAGTCCACAGCAGTCTGACCACATGGTGCAGAACACAGACACGCACACATAATAACGCGTGTATGATGCCGAGATCCAAAGAGCTGTTTAAAGATTACAACAGAACAGGCCCTTCTAGTGCAGTTCTAAAAGCCCACACCCCACAGACATGCACAGCAACAGGAGGCCAGAGCACTGGTCGCGTTTCAGGCTGCCAGACCTGAAACGGACGTTGTGGTGAAGGCCCGACTTCCTTTAGCTCCACTCCATTATGTTGCAGCTCAGCAGCAGGCGGTGGCACAGGTCCAAAGCAAACCTTGCTTATCAGAATTACTGGCTTGGCCACCTGTTCTGAAGGGAGCATGGCACATAGGTGCCCAAGGAGAAAGGCGGAGGCGTGCCGACTACATGATATTCTCATACGCCATCACAGTCCACTGTGCTCGGACGTCATCCCCCCCCCAGACTACGTAGTTCTTAACTGCGGCAATGAGTCAAATTACACCTGCCTTATAACCGGTGACTCATCTAGTAACCATGAGCATGTTCTGAAAACAGAATGACGGGTTCAATTTCTCCATTTAAAAGAAACTTGTGCTGCCTTCCCCTTTTTTTTTTTCCTGGCAAAATTTCACCCTAAAGTTCAGTGGCCCCAGCATGCTGTTGGATAGGCTTGGCTGTGTCCCAAAAAGGGGGAGACGAGGGCAGCTGCTTGGGTTTGAGGTGCGTCGCTCACCGCAAAACATCTGGCCTCCTGCACCACACAGCTGAACTAAATGATTTTTCCCGGGCCGGTGTGCCACCCTGTAGGGTACCGTGGGAACGACTCGTGGCTGGGGAAGGAATGTGTAGGAGTGAGCCCCCCCAAAATTCCCCGTTGGAGAGTGGGCCCCAAGGTTGCATGCAATTGGTGCTTGTAACATGTGACAGGCTTCCGGTACACTACATACACCAAATTACAGTCCTGATGGCAAGGACACACACATTCACAAACAGTGTCACTGCGTTAACACCATTCCCCAGCTACTCCACTGGATTTTATCAGCAGACCCATCAGACCTATATGAAGTCACAGCAATGCTATGATTTCACAAAGGCCAGTGCAGGAAGGCTCACCGGCTCACTACACAGACTACACGGCACCTCAATGCGCTGCTATTTCACTGTGACTCACCTTAAACCTGATCCAGACCAGACCAGTGCCAGGTCAGCTAGAAAGAGGACACTAGACATGTTCCCTATAGCCACAGCATGCTTTCTGCTGCTAGCACACACCCACTGGCCTTTTTGTTAGGCGTCACCTCACTGAGAACACCCACGTCACCGTGCTCACAGATACACTGGGCTCTGCCATATGAGTAACAGCAGTTGAACCTTTAAAGGCCCCTGCATGTACACGGTCTCATACAGAGGCCAGCGTACAAGATTCACTAATCTGTGTGTGAGTGCTAGTCAGCAAGCACAGGGTCTCAGAACACTCCAAAACTATGACCACCACAATTTACCAACAAATCAGACAAATCAACACCTTTACAATGCAAAAAATATACAGTCATCTGTGTTTTAAATACAAATTGCAAACAGTGAGCATCTGACCATTGAAAAGGAAAATCATCCTATGAAGGGCATGTTGTTGTGACGTGGCATAATGGCAACCATTTAGGTAACGAGGCTTAAACTCTAAATTTCTCTGTGTCAGCGGAGTATTTAATCATTCACAGAGTGAGCCTCTGTCACCAGTAAACAGGACCCAAAGAATCCTGTGGTGGCGAGACAAGGCACTCCCTGCTCTAATCTGCGGTCTTGCTGCTGGGTTACCCAGATGCTACCAATGACAGCAAAGGCAATTTGAGACCCACCCCTAGGGACTTCCGCACTGGCCATCAAAGATTCCAGCAGTCTAGCAGGACACAGCAGGCATGTGGAATGAGTGCACATTGGGAGCAGGGGCATACTCTGCAGTACCTGATGACAGCAAAAGTACTCCAGTAGTCTGATGGCTTTGGAGTCTGCTGAGCATGTCTTGAGAACAGACAGAATGTTATCTTGGGCAAATCAGAGGAAGCAAGTGAGGGAAAGCGAGCTGTCTTAGGAACATTCAAGCAGTCATCAGTCCAACTGTTGATTCTAGAACTGTTCAAGGCAACACTGAGCAAGATCTGAATTCACTTTGCACTTTAAAACATAAAAATGCACCAGCATAAAAGAGTAAATGGTGCGTGCTAGCTCTGAAAGTGGCTGTATTTTCAAGTACCAGGCTAAAAGAATACCACCAATCCCTCTCCATTCAATGCAGCAACTGAGTAGAATGGTTATGCAAGTTATGATGAATCAAGCAAGCTTGGCAGATGATATTCTGTCGGGAGGGGCCTGTGTCAGTGTGCAGGCAGAGCCATTGCCAATTGCCACTGCTAAGCTTTTATGTGTTTGTTTATTTTTTGGGAAGGGGGTATGGGGGTGCACATTGCATTGGCTGGGCAGTACAGTAGTACAGGATTGGCAAAGCAACCAAATGCATTTCTGTAGTGTGGTCACCATGTTTCTCTCTAGGTACTTGGGCTGGCCTTACCAGAGCATCCCGCTGCCCCCTCTCCCCAATACAGACTGAGACTTGCATCTTATGAATTGAGATAATACTGAGGTGGAACCATGCTGGCTGAGTTGCAGACTGATCTTTGCTTTCCTGCCAATGGATGTGTGCCATGTGAAAATGATTTAAAATCAGAAAAGAACACCAAGACGAGCCAGGGGCTTAGAGGACGCAGATGGCCAGTCCTGCTCCATACTGACTGCAACTAACTTCCTCACCACTCTGCAGATTATAAGTACCCACAATTTACGCATGACCAGGAACGGTGGGACACCCAGGTTTTAGCCTGACTAGCAAAACCTAAGGGGTTTTGATTTTTCTCTTACAGTGTCTTCTGGCTTATTCTCCCTGCATGATGCATGTTTATATATGTAAAGCATTCTGAGAAGGACACTATATTAGGAACAAAAAACACTTAAAACATAAAGCATATGAACAAGTTATTGATCAGTATTTGGGAGCTATAGATACAATGCGAGCCCATGACATTTCGTATAACACTCCTGAATATGCAGCTTTTTCTTGAGAGACTCACAAAAATGTCTGTCAATAGCCCATCTGCTTTTAACATTAATCTCCCACACTGCAAAGCAGTTTACCCCTCATTGCACTTCAGCTTTATATATCATTGTGCCAGGTCCTCACCGACTGCATCCTCAGGAAAAGCACCTGACCACAAAAGCGTGCCTGTGGTTATTAGGGGTAGCGCAAATGGTGCACAAAGCAGAGTGCTCAGCATGGAGGTGTGAACATATACTTGAGCGCTCAGCTACCTGAGCTCAAACGGCAGTTACACAAGGCAAGGCAGGGCATGGCCGCCTGTCACTTTCTAACACACAAGTAGTTTCAGTCGAACCTGAAAGTCATGCTTGACCAGGACCAACATCTCGTGATCATATGATTACACCCAGGTTGACGCAGGGTTGGGGGACTGATGCCCAACACCAGTTCTGGGTGTGTGCAGTGCGTGCCTCGCCCTGTGTTTGTGGTCTTTTCTCTGGGTACATTGCTCTCGGGCTGCAGTCCAAAAGCCTGGTGTCTCTGCGATGCTTTTAGTGTGTGAGTGGGTCCCCGGTCATGCACTAAAGACCAGAGAGTCCCTGCCTTGTGTCCCATTTCCTGGAACATGTTCTGCATGACCCTGTACAGGAGAAGTGGCAAAGGAGACAAATGGGTAATGAAAATGTACCCTGATGGCCTGATAAAATATAATATGTTGCAGCTATGAAATGAACTGCCAAATTGTCCTTGAATTAAGCTGAACATGTTGCTGACGCTGCTTTAGAAAAAAAACGTATTTTATGTTTTATGCTTGTTCACAACTCCTGCTCTCAGAACACCTCCAATCTAACACCTGTGTGCTTAAGCCACGTCATCAGGAACTTACTTTATGGGGGTGGGGGCTGGGGTTGATAATTATTATATTGAACTCTATCTGAATTGCTGCTGGATGACAATTAGTTCCCCCTGGGACCAATACAGTTCTGTTTTATCTTATCTTAAATAAATACATAGGCTAAGTACCTCCCAAACTACAACAGTGAGATCCTGCAGTGCAATAAGGACAGGAGGAGACTGAATGAAAACATTTACGTTACTCTTATGTGGCCACCCTGAGGATGTGGACATGGCGGCAGGAGGAAGTCATTAGAACTAGCATTAGTGTTCTCTGGAGACTGGCAGAGCAGACCCCAGGCAACCCAAATCGATCTCATAGCTTGTTTATGTGTGGAATTTCAGTTGCCCTAAACACCGACCGTCCCCTTAGAAAATGTGCCATGAAACTCAATGCTCTAAATGAAGTTAATTAGCAGTCAGCAGCAAGCTAATGATGAAAAAGTCTATAAAGTCATTTCAGATAGAGACAGCATATCAATCCAAAACAAATCAGCCCTGTTTGTAATGGTAACTAACAATCATCACAAACACAAAAGCTAGTTCCCTTAGACAACATAATTTCCCAGAAGACAAAAAAAAAAATCCATTAAGGACAACCTCTGGCTCAGGTAACAAATACAATACCAAAAGAAATACCAAAATAAAACAAGATATTATCTTAGTTCATATTCAATTTCTTAGACTCCAAGGGAATGCCCCTGACCAATACAACATGGAGCAGTAAAAATCACTCTGGAGTTCACCTGCAGTCTCAGAGTACATCAAGCAGAGAGCATAATCCCATTGATCCTTCCACACCCATCGTGATCATCCTTCAGAGCTTTAATGCTTTACCATCAATATCATGGACTGCACCTTCTACTCAGTAGACAAGGATAAATAGTCTCCCCCATTTTACCACATGACCCAAACGTTAGCCAGAGAAATAGTTATTTTTACTGCTTAGGTTGCCAGATTCATCACCTGATCTAATGTCTGTCACCTATACAACTTGAGCAGGTCACATTTTGCCTGCTTGCCATCTGATGCACAATAAAAGATTTTGAATGGAGACCAATAGTATTCCTTACTGGTCTTAAGCAATGCGAGCTCTTTGGTGGTGACGTTGCACAGAATCCCAGCATTCACAGCTAAAATGAAACCTCTCAGTTAGTGTCTCATGGGGGATTTGATAGAGGGGAAAGTTGAGGAATCATTGTTATATCTCACATGAGGGTTTCGATTTAAAACTGAACATTTAGAGCACTTCATAGAAATTATTACATACAGCTACTCTGCCTGAAAATACCAAGATATAGTTTTCGGTCCACCCAGCCAAATACACGTTATATACGTGGCGGCTCTATCTTTCTCTAAATCAGCAGCAACAACTTACAACTACACAATAATTAAAAATCAAAGCAGGAATTTTCCAGCCTGACACCCAAAGACAGCTCTCTGTCCCATCCCCATGTCTCCGACCCTTGGTGGGACTGAAGACATCACATAGAAGCAAAAAATACCCAAGCCAAAAGAAAAAAAAAAAAAAAGCACACAACCACCACCATTTCTGTTCACAACAATAGCTGGAGGAGTTCCCCCACCTTGATTGTTTTTCCTGTTGTAAAGTTTTTCCGTTTGATTCAGTTCAGTCATCACTCACCTCAGATGTGGGGAGCGTGACTACCTCATGCGCTTACAGAAAAGGAAGCAGACGTTGTGACGCACTCCGTGAGCTAGCCTCAGCTTCCTGCCGTCCCCACTCTCTTCCTCCTCCACATGTTAGTGTCCACACTTAGGTGCGCAGTCACCCCCACCCTGACCCCTGCACATCTCCAGCAAGTTTCAAGACAACTCCTACTGATAAAAAAAAGACAGAGCCTAGTCCTTACCAAGAATTCAAAGGCTAAACAGTTCAGTCAACTTCACCAAGAATGACACCTGCAGTGGTCGCTGGGACTGGCATGATGACATGGCTGACCGGCTCACTGAACTCATGTGAACCCATTGACCAGTGAACAACCTGGAATCGCTACAAAAAAAAAATCACCTAATTTCAAAGTGAACAGAATTCCGAGGCTTCCAATTAGTCACAGAGACCTGGCCCTCGGGGAATCTGGAAAGTACCCCACGCGATAACATCCTCACACCGCTCTTCATATCCATTACTATTTTCATCTCCTCCTACACATGTGAGAAACACTCTCTCAGATATGTGGTGAGACAGAGCAAATGGTTTAAAATTTCTGGCAATAGTGTCTGCATATTACAAAAAAAAAAAAAAAAAAAAAAACAGTAAATCGCATAGATCAATGAAACACAAGGGAAATGTATCCTTTTCCCCCAAGAACCACAGCTTCAAGCTTTCTCAATGACTATACCGGTGCTACCCAAACCCCCAATAACATGCCAAGATAAACAAAGCCATTCACAGTAAAAAGAGTAAACACTGAGCAAGGAGCTCCATGCCAGCTCACTAGCTTAGCTAGCTAAGCAGCTCCTAGCTAGTGAGCAGTTAGCTTTTTTAAAAGATGACTGCATTTTAAGTCCATCCACCGCTTATTTGTCCCAGTTCTCCAATGGCAAAAAAGAGTACTCTAACTCTCACTGCATTTAGGAAATACCATTGTTAATGTGGGGGCTAAAATTATTTCCCTCTTAAAACATTTGCCAACCCTAAGCACTCACTCACTGAACCTGAAACGTGTAATAAGGAATGAATGCTGAAAGCAAAAGAAAATAAATAAAATTAAATAAATACTGGGATGTGGACAATTCAACCACATCTGAGTGTTGCAGTTGCATTAGATGACAATTTCTGGCTGCCAACAGGCCATATAAAATGCGACATGCCAATAGCTCAACCAAATAGCCCAAATAACTGCTAGGCTTACAGTATTGTAAGGAAAACTACTTCCTGGTAGACGCTGCATTCTCCACATTCCACGGAAGACCATTGAAGTGTGCAGCTTTAACGTGACAATAACCGCCCATAGGCGGCCCCCAAGGCGTGCTCAGTCCCAAAGCACCACCCATAATCACGAGGCAAACGAAACAGCCTGACACTGACTCGTTTTGGTGAGGAGAGGCGGTGCCGCACATGGGGAGTTGGCCTGTTGGCCCCACCAGGTCATTCCATCTTGGACAGCAGTATAGAGACTGCAGGCTGGTTTCCCTGCCTTGCCTGCCAGCAGAGCTTGCTCCACAGCCACAGTGCAAAATCCTTGGGGGGGGGGGGGGGGGGTTGAGCAGTGCAACATTCAAGCAGACGCCTAAAAATGCTTAGGGGAGGACTATGCAGAAAAACAAGCACCTGTGGGACAGACACAAACAACGAGTATACTGACAATACAAAAGCGCGAAATCCCAGGGGAAACCTGGACAGCCAGCGAGGACAAAACCACTACCTTTTCACGTTCCAAAAACCTCACTCACACAGTCATGCAGCCACTCCCCAGTGGCCCTGCTGCTTGTTTTCCCCATTAACACACACTAGAACCAATGGCTGTCGCTCTTCCCCTACTGCTGACGGACAGACAGACGGACGGCCGAGACTCCCCACTGAGGATCTGAGAGCATCAGCTATTTTTGACCACAGCTACAGCAACTTTTATAAGAGGAAGCTTAAACGCAAACAAAGTCCAAGCACACATACTCAGTGCACAAAGTACTGGCAAAGGCCTCAGTCCTGCACGAGTAAACCAGCAAACACAGTGAAGTCAGGGGGGCTTTACTGACCCCAGCCCTCTGTCTCCAGACGGCTGGCAATGCTGACATCCTGAGATATGTCCTGTGAGCAAGAACGCGGGAAATCATTCCAGCCCAGCAGTGCGCTGGTGAGAACTGTCTGTCCACTCTGAATAATGAATGTGGTCTTTCTGTGCCCTGCGACGAGAGCTTGGCCCAGGCCAAAACGGGGAAGGCTGGTTTTGCAAAGCGGCAAGCGGGCAGAGACAGGACCTCTGGGAATGACTGCTGTATTGTCTCCCCCCCATAGCATTCAAAGACCAGACACAGAAGAGAATCTTGGACTCGCACTGTAAACACTCCCCCCAACCCCCCCCCCCAGTCTGCTTTGTACTTCCTGTTTGCATGAAGAGCCTCTCAGATAGACAGTGTGATTTGTCCCTGGCGATCTCTTTAATGCACTGAGGAGAGAGGCAGTGCCACACCCCAAAAGTTACGGAGTAATTCCGAGCCTTCACACAGCATTCTGAGCCTTTCTGTTTAATGATAAGAGTCTGTGATTAGAACAAAACAAAGGATGTCACATGGGTTCAGACAACTACAACACCACAGGCAGGAGTAATCCATTGAACCAGAAAGCTTCTGACCAAAATGCCAGCTTTAATTTATAATGAACTTGCTAAATCCTTTGCAGAATAGCTGTGCTGCTTATGTTTACCTTTGGCCTGCAAAAAAACTATTTAAAGGAGCAGCTAATAGTATATAATATTAAAGCGGTTTCAACCCACAAGGTAGCTCCTTTTAGTTTTCACTCAAACCATAAAAGAAGTACCCAGGCCCCCTATGCCTCCCAGTCACAGACATGACACAGTGATTTCAGTTCACTCTTTTCACTGCATCCAGGTCTGTGCTAAGGGAACCACAAACCAGAGTTAGATAATTCAGCTCAAAACAGTAAAAGTCCAGACCAAGATTTTGTTTCAACCAACCAGTTCAGTATAAAGAGTCACAGTCAGGGAGTACTCAACTTGTTGAAGGAAACAAAATCTTGATCAGGACTTATATACTGGACTTGAACTACCCACCTCTGCCAAAAGCCTTTCAGACATAATGCAGAATAAAAAAATGCCAAACCTATACAATACATGGGCACATTGTACATACTTGTGTATATTTACAGTCAAGATTAATTAAAACCTTAAACTGAAATGTCTATATTATACTGCTACTGATGTTTAAGCAGCCAAATATCACAAGCAATTTGCCGCTTTTAAAATTTCCACTGCGTGAGTGGAAAGCAGATGAGCCACTGTCTTTTTTCCCCATACAAATTTAAGGGCAGAAACACTATTCGCGAGAGGGACATTATGCAGCATGCATTCAGAACTGCCGGCCCAATCTTAGGAGTTTCAAAGAGCCTGTTGAGGACGTTTTTATGAACCACAGTCTGAAGGCAGCATGACTGTTTTCCCCCATTGTGACAAGGCACCCTTGGCTATGAATCTAGACTACAACCGTGAGGAGCATCAGAAAACGATGTCAGCTCACCGCATCACAGAACGGCAGTCCTGATTTCGGCATTTATATTCACTTTTTGGGTTAGAGGGATGAACCAACTTGCTTATTCCATACGTAACTTTTCCAGCGACAAGACTCGTTAACTAAAATTATTTCGACACGAGAGTTCCAAGAGCAAAACCGAAAACCGATTTTGACCGCTCACAGTATGGACCGAATACATATGTTAACACAAACTTAGCAGATTGGCGGTGTATTAAATTAATACCCTCGCCTCAAATAACTGCCCCGCGAGCTAGCGGTCCCCACGCGCGGATTAATCCTCGCGCAGTGAAGCTACGCTTAGGCGGTTTACAGGGTCTAACGGGTCGGCTAACAAGGCTAGCTGGCCGGTCCAATAAGCCTGACACGAGATACAACGCCCAGAGCATGACA
Source organism: Brienomyrus brachyistius (assembly GCF_023856365.1). NCBI lineage: Eukaryota > Metazoa > Chordata > Actinopteri > Osteoglossiformes > Mormyridae > Brienomyrus > Brienomyrus brachyistius. The sequence continues at coordinate 12,213,109 of NC_064533.1, forward strand.
ACTGTGCCAGGATGAATCTGCAATCAGACGTATGCGTGCCATTATTATACCGTTCCGTTTTTTTGCATAATCTAAACAAAGGACCATGATTTATTCCTCTCCGACGAGGCCCCGGATATCCGCGGTTGATATTTGAGTAGTGGTGCCTTGCGGGGGGCCTAGAGATAGGACATTCGGTTTTGTCCCGGCCTGGCCCGTCCCGTCACCGCCTCCTTTCCACCACCTCCTGTTTACTATGAGCCGTCCTAAACCCACTCAGAAAAAAACAGTCCCCGGTCGCTCACCTCTCTTATCGAGGTCGTAACCGATCACGACGAAGTAGTCGGCAAGCCTGGCCATGTCGATGCTGCGGGAGATCACGGCGTCGAGGCCCAGTCGCTCGCTTTCCTTCTGTTGCTTAACGTAGTCCGTTCACATTCCGACGGCGGGGGAGACACCGCCAGCCATAGCAGCATCCTCCCAGCAGCGGCTCGCCGCCATACTGTCAACGTTCTCTCGCGCTGACAGACCTACGGAGTCTGCGCAGTGCAACGCAGGGCGGGGCGCTCACGACCGGAACAACGAATCAAGGCATATTTCGGCCGGTTGGAATTGCAGCCCGGTACATAAAGAAAAGAAAACGAAATAAATATTATGTTAAATAACAAAGGGGATGTCCCGTGTATGTATAGTGCCCTATATTTCTGTAAGTGCATGTGGATTTCAGCGACCGAACAAGGAAGAGTCGATTAACTAATGTATCTGTTGGTGCCTGCCACGTTTTTAACATGCTGCTACTTCAGAACGTGTACTTCTGTATGGTGTTGATATTAAGTCATTTTAAATAGTTTCAGACCAATATTTTATACTCTTATTTAGTAGCCCTCATGCCTTCGTTAACTTTTGTTTCTGTAATCGTTGATAGGAATTACGTGTAATCTTTTGTTAAAGTTTGTAACTAAAATAACCCTGTAGTTTCAATTCCACCATATTTCTCTGAATTGGCTCTGAAAGAGGACCAATCTTAATTATGAATTAAAGAAGTAACTTATCCTGTTTACGTATTGAATTACAAAGTGTGTGGGCTGTTGGAGACGGAGTTAAATCTTAGCCTCGTACCCCGCTCCAGCCCCAGATCGTGAATTGCCTACAACTTAACGTATATATACGCTTTAATCATTGGAGTTTAATAACCTCCCCGCAACAACACGAAGGATTGAGACTGATTTGAACTTTATGCCAGAGATCATATCCTGTCGAAATCTTTCTGCTGCTGGTCAGCTCAGTCCATCCATCCATCCATTTTCCAAACCGCTTATCCGAGGGCAGGGAATAACCCAGGATGGGGGGGCAGCAGGACACACTCACACACCATTCACCCTCACACGCACACCTATGGACAATTTAGCAAGTCCAATTAGCCTCAGCATGTTTTTGGACTGTGGGGGGAAACCGGATTACCCAGAGGAAAACATGGGGTGAACATGCAAACTCCGCACACATGTGACCCAGGCAGAGACTAGAACCCTGGTCCCAGAGGTGTGAGGCAACAGTGCTAACCACTGCACCACCATGCCACCCCCTAGCTCAGTCCAATAAGATTAAAATGTACATGAAGAGAAACATGAAGCAGTAATTAGGTAACCTGCACACAAACACGTTAACATAATAATAACTCAATACAAGAACAATAAGAGATTAAGTTTATTGACCAAGTAGGTTCACACACAGGCAATTTGTCTCCAGTTGTCAACACAGTAGATACATACATAGCTAAGACAAGATGATGGTCACATTTAGTCCAGTTGACGTATACAACATACAGGTGGTGCTGATCAACGTATAAAAAATAAAATGTCAGTACAAGGAATCTTGTAATTAATGCAATACATACAGAACAATAACTACAGTAAGTTATTTACTACATTGAAATATTGGCTGGTTGTGGGGGGGGTTACTGTGCAACTGAGCTGAGGCATCCGGGTCATTTCTTCATGAGAACGATGACTTGTGGGAAGAAACTGTGCATGTTTCTGTTTGTTTTGGAGCACAGTAATCTGCAACGCCTGCCAGAGGGGAGAAGGTCAAAGAGGTTGTGGCCCAGGTGCGAGGGATCCCTAATGATTTTCTCTGTCTGGAGGGGTGGACAGAAACTCCATTAACCCTTTCTGCAGACCTGACTATTAACGTAACCCATCACTGTCTTCTGTAGTGCTTGATGTAAACCTGACTGTGATAGACAAACTGAGAGCAGACGTGCTCTCAGACATGGTGACTTTTGTGGAAACGAATCTGTAGAGTGGTAGGTTGAGCTTCCTCAGCTGACTCTGGAAGAACATCATCTGCTGGGTCTATTTTACGATGGTCTTCATGTTGGTCTCCGATTTCAGGCCCTGGGAGATTGTAGATCCCAGAAATAAAAATGTTTCCATGACCGATACTGTGCTGTTGGGTACAGATTATTATTGTTAGACATATTTCCCCTTTTCACCAGTGCGTTTGCATTTCTGCACGTCTGCGTATTTATAGAGATGATTACATGCCCCGTATGTCAGCCTAACAGATGCAACAGTTAAATCTGAAAAATCCAGTGCACTTTGCCCACACTGCACTTTTTCCTACATTTATGTGTTGTTACATCTCTTGTATTGATTATTTGTGCAATCACCACTGTAACTGATATATCGTGTGGGTACCCCTAGCTCCCCTGTGATTTAGTGTATGTTCATTCTCTGTTTTTATTTATTGGCTATTATTCCCTTCTCCCCCTTCATGTGTTGCACTCGTTTTGTTTACAGTCTCTGCAGTTTACAGTATGTATATATATATTGCACCGCAGTCTTGGGGAATGATGTTTTGTCCGACTGTATGCTGTAGATTGTATATAGATAGTATGACAATAAATATCCCCTTCACTTGACTTCATTTCTTCTGTAGAGTGGCCAAAATTGAATTGCACCCCTTCCTTATCTAATACGTTACATTTTCATTATGACAATGAAATGAATTTGGCAAGATATTTTCTGGACAAAAAAAAAAAAAATCTGTTTTCTTTTGCTTTGATAGGTAAACTTGTACAGCATCCTACAGAAATCTTCTGTAAAACTATCTTCTGTTCTTTATGCAGCCTGATGTCCTCATATTTTAGAACTGAAGCAGCTGTAACGGAAGATGTCCCGGTCTAATGAGTCACACTTTCTGTTACATCTTGTTGACCGCCGGTGCATGTGCATCATGATCCTGGTGAAGAGATGGCACCCGCAAAGAAGGCAGTGTAGGCAATGTGATGCTCTAGGCAATGTTTTGCTGGGAAACCTTGGGTCCTGGCATTCATTTGGATGTTACTTTGACATGTACCACATCCCTAAACATTGTGGCAGACCAAGTACACCCCTTCATAGGAACCCCAGGTATTCCCAGATGGCAGTGACATCTTTCAGCGGGATAATGCGCTCTGCCACACTGAAAAAAATGGTCAGGAATGGTTTGAGGAACATGAAAAAGAGTTAAAAATGTTGACTTGCACTCAAAATTCCCCAGATCCCAAACCAATCAAGCATCTGTGGGATGAAGTCTGATCCATGGAGGCCCCACCTTGTACACTTACACACTGTCAGAATTAAAAGTACCCATTTGTAACTGTACAATTACTTGTAACTGGGGTTGTGCCCTCAAAGGTCTGCCAATTGTACCCTAGCTGTAGGTACAGTAAATGTACCTTTTAGTCTAAATTAAGGTACAAAAATGTACTCTGAGGAACATTTTTTGTACCATTGAGGGTTAATGCTGTTTGTACTTTGAGTAATAAAACTGTAACCAGGGCTATGCCCTTTTTTTCCGACAGTGCCGAATTTAAAGGATTTGCTTCTAACGTCTTGGTGCCAGATACCACAGGACACCAACAGAGGTCTTCTGGAGTCCATGGCCCGATGGGTCACAGCTGTTTTGGCACCACAAAGGGGACCTACAGTAGCAGACGGGTGATTTTTATGTTATGGCTGATTGATGTACGTTAGTCGAAGTAGGTGAAAAAAATTGATATTAGACAACTCAGAGAAAACTGAATTTTACTAATCAGACAGTACTTGAGATTAATAGAATTTCAGCTACTAGCAAAAACCTTTTCTTTTGAGAAAACGTTGCAATTTTATACGCTTCTGGTGGCAGAAACATACTTTAATTCTGTAAATACATAATATCCAACTTAGTATATTAGAAATTCTTATTCTGATCATTGTCTTTATGGAACATAAACAGCTTGTGATTGTATTTGGAACTCATTGCTGAATGATTTATTAATTCTTTTTCCCATGTTAATGACAAATTCTTTGATTTATATAGTTGATTTATATAGTTAACAGGGACAGTACAGGTGTTTGTGAGACCAGATCGGAGAATATCTCAGAGGCTTTGCCTTCTGATGCATGGCTGATGGACCTGAAGTATCCAGCAAGTCTTGGCAGAGAACATTTGGTATAGATGTGTGAAATGTGTGTGCTCCCTATATCATAGAATAATTTAGTAGGAACATGTGATACAATTGTGAGTAATCTTGATTTATTCACATTTCCGAAAATTTGATCAGATTTTTTTTGAAGACATAAATACAGTGCTATCTATGAATCACACAGAACATTTTGCATTGCCAGATATTTATAATAAATTGTATTATTATGATTTAGATGAATATCAGATCAAATTTTATGAGCAATTCCTGCAGACATTCAGATAATTCTTAGATATTGACAAACATTTCACAGACTTTTCAGTCTAGCATTGTATGTCTCACAAAGTAAGCAAAATGCCCTGTAGAAAAATTAATGTGTTGTAATATTCGTTTGATTCAATACTCATTTAGTTTTCCTTTGTGCTACGTGTCTATCGGTAGATGGCTGACACTTATCAATTCCTTTTGGACAAGGTCATCTGGGCAAAAAAAAATCAATCAATACTCATCCCTACAGGCAAATGAGATGAGCCACCCCAAGATGACTGAATTCATTCCCTCTTCCAGCAGGGGGAACCTTGAGGGTTCTTTTTAATCAACCATATGTATGAAACAGGGACTATCGTGGTGGATGTGGTCCTCCTTGCCTCACAATGCCAACTTATCAGGTTTCCTCAGTCGCCTCAGGAAACATTGTTAGCACTGATTAAGGCCTCTCTGCAGCTGTGCTGGACACACAATCCCTTGCCAAACAGATTTACTGATGAGGTCCATGCGGATCCCACTGTAATCCCCCCACACCTGTGCTCCTGAAGACCAGAGAGCACCTACTTTCCCAGCATTCTGTGCCACACACGGCCCACTTGACTGAAGATGAGCACCAGGAGTCAACGGGTGTGTCCAGAATCTCATACTTACAAAGTAGGTATTGAATTTAGTCAGATGCCTACTGCTCGAGCATTAATGCAGTACATACTATGCACAAGGACAGTGTGCATGCATTCTGACACGCCAGGATCACCATTTAGTACATTTAGTTTGACTGGCATGAAAGCTATAAACTATTAAAATAAACATATTTGAGTCAACTTAAGTTATTGGGTATTGTTTTCTACTTAAATTTGTGCAGAGATGGTACTTCGTCCACCATAAATGACAAAAAGTTTCTGAGCAAGTGACATTCTTCTTCTCTGGTTGCTGCTTCAGTGGCCTTGTGGGATAGCGTAGCGTCCATCGGTTACACATTTCGGAATTTCGCAGAATGTAGTATGTCTTCCGGGTACCGTTTCATCCAAACTGAGGATTCAGACATACTGCTAACACTGCATACTATATTTTGTCTTCTACATAGCAAACAAGTATGCGATTTCAGACGCTAAGGCTTCCGTATGTGGGACCGCAAGCATAGGGGCGATTGGGGCGGTGGTGAGATCAGCTTGGAGAGTTGTGATAGCAATCTGTTAAGCAACAGGCAAAGAAAATACAGTTTCATAAGCTATGTTGCCTTAGAGGAACCACATGCTCCTGTTAGTCCGCCTCTCAGCTCGGTCCGCGACAGGTCCAATCTTGTTGCTTATCTGCACAGCACTGCAGCACATCCCACGGATGCTACCCACCCAGACCCAGCCAGCCAATTCCCTTTTATCTTCGCTATTTGTGCTTTGAATCCATGCAGGCCTCAACCAACTGGAAGTCATGGTGGGGTAAGATGCATGCCGTAGGCTACTGACTCAGCGGTTGTGCAACACTACGTTAGCATGTCAGCAGGTAACGTGGAAGCTCATGGCCCCTGAAGCCAGTGGTGGAAACAGAATCGATGGCGCTGATTACAGTCACGTAATAAATGGGCTCAGTACATCGTGTCACGTCACATGACAGCACTTTATGTTCCTGGAGTACACATAGCCGTGACAGGTGGGATGAAGCAGTACAGCTCATCAGTCACCTGACTGCCCCCTCCCAGACAGCGAGGGACCCTGCCTCGGCCTCCTGCGGTGCTTGCTGTCGTTTTCATTCCTCTAAGCTGTGTGCTGGGAATTTGAACGTGTTGAAAATGAACTGCTAAGAATGACATATTGTGTTCGTGTGCGTGTGTGCCACAATGCTAAAAGCCAGTAACGTTTTACAGTCCCCACAAGGATACCCTCGATTTCATAACAATCTGTGACTACAGTCAAAAAATTAAAAATGTGAAAAGTCTTGCGTTTTGTTACTTATGGTTAAGGTTAGAGCTGGGTAGGGGTTACAGTTGTCATTGTTGGGATTAGGGTTATACCCATACTAATAAATGCAGAGTCTCCATAAATATATGAATGCATGAACTGTGTGTTAGTGAGTGAGTGAGTGAGTGAGTGAGTGAGTGAGTGAGTGAGTGAGCATGAACACTTGAGATGGCTTGGCCTCCCACCCAAGGTGTTGCCTGCCTACACCATACTTTGATTATGGCTGGCAGCTCACTGTTAAAATGGAGGGACCACCTTCAGCTGTGCGGCATTACAAAAAACACAAAATGTCAATTGATAAAGCAAAGCCCCTCGTCCATTATTCTCACATATGAAAAGCTGCTGTAGATCGTTTGTCTGATGATCCTGTGGACTTTGTCTAATTGTAGGCATACGGCACTCTTTGTGACCAGAGACTGAATGGATGAGTGGATCTGCAGTAAGTTAGAAGGTAACATTTAACTTCATACAATCTTACTATATTTTTACAGAAACAAAAGTAAATTTGCTGTATCATTTACCTGTGTATTGATTATTCCTAAACTCTATGACAAACTCCTCAAACAAAACAACAATAACAATAATAATAATAATAATAATTCTGCAACCAGATGAGCAGTAAGAAGATATATGGATGGATGGATGGATGGAAGTAATAATATTAGTTTTTTCTGTTTGCAGAAGGTCATCTACTGTCTTCTAACTTCTGACAAGAAAAGCTTACAAAGAATACAAAGACGTTGATTGTTAAACAGGATGAGCAGTTGGAAGATGGACGGATGATTGTTATTCCAGACCTGACAGTCACATGACTTCCTGCAACAGCCAAGGCAATAGAGAGTATTGAACGATGCCTAGTCGTTGTCCCCTGCCAAGTCACTGCATAGCTAAAAGCTGTTATACTCTATTCTAATTATGTTTTAGTTTAAGCAATAATGACTCCAATATATCTAGACCTCTTGGCTTTTTTTTTGTCATGCTTTTATGAAATCATATCAAGAGAATTTTATTTTAACCACAGTTCATTGCTTCTTTAGGCTGGCAGGTCTATTGTTGTGTTATGCCGCCGTTAAAGGGTCTTAAAATTAACTGGCAGGGAGGGGCGTCCCTCACTTCTGTCCTGGGAGGGGGTCGCAGGCGTCTGGGGGTTGTGGTGCTAATTAGTTTCACCTGTCCTCCATTTCCTGTATACGGCATAAGCTGCCGTGTTCTTTTCGCCGTCAGTAAATCGCACCATGCTTGACATCTCGGTCAGTGGCACGCTTCCATTTCGCTTGTCCTGACCACGCCCAAGCTTCAGTTTTTTGTTCTTCTAGAAACTTCTGCACCGGGCCTTTGTGCTGCTGCGCGCCGATCCCTGCCCTGCCTTGGCTCCATTGTTTCTGGCAAGGAAAACCTCTACCCACAACAACCTTAGCCTTCCCGGCCCAAACTCCATGTGTCACATGCCACAGTTCACCATACACACTAAAGCTGCTCACATTACCCCATAATATTTTTTAAAACAAAAACACTGCATAGTATTTACCATAATACCTATAATATCACTACCTGACCTTTTCAAAATTCTTAACGTAAGATATCCAAGGGAAATTGAATTCATACTTTAGATCTATTTTAAAGGATGTACGCAGGGGGTAACCACCTGACAGGCACTACAGCTCTCTGTGCCTTTCCCAGAATAGCTGATAACTGTATCTTCCAGATAGATAATTTACCTCATATGCATGATGACAAGGCTGTATCAGCATGAGGAGGCTTGAGTTTCTCCCGGTGACAGTTCGTCCAGTGAGAATCAGCCGGGATGGTCTGAAGCAGAGATTGTACTTTTACATGCGGTCCAGTCAAAAAACAAAACGTCACATGCTACAATTCATGCTACCAAGCGGCAACTAACACTTACAGTGTCCAATTGGCCAACGAGCCGCTTTGTCACCATACACAATAGATGACTGATGCGGAGCGGTCGTGTTCAAACTGAATTTTATAAAAGGCGCGGGCAGTGGGGGAGATAGAGTTCAAGTTAATGTTCAGTTAGTCCTCTCTTCAGGCTGCATTGTTTGCACCTGCAGTTGTCACAAAAGGATCCGTTTCCCTTTGTCACCCCAATGAAACAGAAACTCGGGAACATTTGTGAGTAAACAAAATGCAGTAAACAATATACATTCGCAAAAAAACATTTTTAAAACAGATGCCCTCCTTTTATTTTGCATCCTGAGTTCAGTGTTATGTGTAACACTAGATGACAGCTTGGGGTTTGAAGGACAGACTGCGTTACAAGAGCATAAATAATTAGGCAACACTTTACTTGAAGCTCTCATCTATAATGCACTTCATGATGGATGACAAGGCATCTTATACCGACCATTATAATGCATTACGGATTCTCTGTAATACATTACGAAGGCATTTATTATATTTGATATCTGATCATAAATGAAAGCGTTATCGGAGCTTATGAAGTATAATAACATGCCTTATGACTGTAGAAAGAAGATGCTGTAATGCTTTATAAATTCCTATACGGACCATAATAATGCATTATAGATGTATTATGAAGGTGTCTATAATGCATTATAGATGAAAGCTTCAAGTAAAGTGTTACCAGTAATTACATTCATTAATCAAGCTTAGCTGAGAAAGGAAAGGGTAGTAGTCATTTCTGAAGGATCCATGGATTTATGCTGCAGTGTTGAAAGACCTGCTGTTGTAAAGTTCACTAGATGGCAGCAATCATAAGTAAAGAAATGCACTGTATCGCAAACCACTGCACAAAGCCACAGAGGAAGGTGGTCGATTAGCATTAGCAATTAGTGCTCCTGGTCTCACTTTACAGCAGCCACAAATCTGTATTTCACAAATGAATAAATTTAATTGATGTGAAAGTACCGCTTTACTATGCTTTGCTTGTTTCATCTTTAAAAACTGGTGGTGGACATGTAGCTGAGCAGAGGAAATGAGCTACAAAAATAAACAGTTTATGTGCATTAATGTGTTTAATTTTACTCTGCAGGGACCTCCGGTTTTAGGGGCCGCCATAAATTTGCCTAGACAAATATTTACCTCTACGAATACCCAAGTGTGAAAAGATGACCAGATCTCTTCAAAACATGCATTCTTCCATGTCTTCAGCACATCGGACGAGAAAGTCTTAGGGCATGACTTGCTGGCTATTTGTCATGAGCAGCTCCCTAGAAGGATTCTGACAACCCAAAGGTATCGCATGTGGTCTGCTCGCCACGTTCACTCTGCTTGCTGTGCCACTGTACTTCCCTATTACTGTGCATCAATGATCAAAGGAGCAGTAGTTTGCATTTTACGGACTTGTCATGGTGTGAGATTCACCGAAACTTTTCTCTCACTAATTGACTTAAATTCAAATTCAAATTCAAATTTTATTTGTCACATACACAGTCATACACAGTACGATACGTAGTGAAAGGCTTAAACAACTGCTCGTGACCTAAAAATAAGACTATGAATAGGAATAGGAAATAAATGTGAGAATTAAAATAAAAGGTAAATTTAACTAGGAAAGAATAAAAATAAAATATAAAAATTAAAGTCAGAATAAAATAACTGTACAACAAAACACACAATATAGAAAATATATAAAGAATATATAAGAAATATAGAACAATAAGAGCAGCTGTACGAGTAGGTATATATTTATGTATTAAGACATAAGAACAGTATTTTTTATCCCAATGCGGTAACCAGGTTGAACTGGACACTAAAGGAATCTCACATATAACCTCTATGCATCACACCACCATTTACTATTTGTTACATTTGTACTTTTGAACATATTTATTGACTATCTGGTAACGCTTTACATTAACGGCACCTTCATAATGCTTTTGTATTGCATTTATAAAACATTCACTGCACCTTCATAATGTATTCAATTAAGTATTCATAAACATCATGCATGTATACCTTAACATCCTAACATCCCTTAACAGATGTACTATACATTAATAACAAACATTATATAATAATAACAAATATTATAAGTGTATAATCATGTAATGTTTGTTAATGTATATTAAAGCTGTTAAAGGATGTTAGGATGTTAAAGTATACTTGAATGCTGCTTATGAATGTTCTATGAATGCATTATGAAGGTGCACTGAATGTAAAGCATTACCGACTATTTCGTACATATTGTTTACATATTACATGACTTGTCTTGTGTGCCCTGAGATGGGTTGGCACCCCATCCTGGGTCATTCCCGTCTTTGTGTCCGTAGCTTCCGGGATAGACTCCGGACCCCCACAATTCTGAATTGGACAAGTGAATACAGAAAATGAATGGATAGATGGATAGATGTTTTGCGTTTTTGTTTGCACAGGGAGTTGCTGACTCAATCTCATTGTGTTGTCTCGTACAAAGATTTGAATTTTGAATCTCGAATAAGGTGCCGCCCATAATAATTTTTACCACGGATGATTTACTTTGCATCCGGGGTGCATCACAATTGATGTGGATGCCATAGGATATGACTGATCTCCTACAAACATAACTGAGATCTGAGTCATCCTACTGCCATCTTCCAGGTGCCTGCTTAGCTGAGTACCTTTGAAAAGGAGGGTCGTGTTACATTCACCTTCTCCAGAGTTGCTCATTTTTTAAAAAATAAGGCTTCTTGGAAAATAAATTGTTGAAACTATAGTTTTAGTTGGTCCATTTCACTGGTTCCACATAAGGCTATTTAAAAATTGGTTCAAGGAATTCCCTTCTCCAAAACTGGAAAATTACTGCGTAATTTTTAAACATTTTAATAACATTTCTAGAATGTTCCAAAGTGGCTGATCATGCTGTTCGTAGAAATCAGGCATGGTTCACACGTGACTCACATGTGGGTAATGTGGGTTAGATCTTTATTATTTTGGTATTCAGAATGATGACTAACAGCAGATCAAACAGGGACCTGATGTTTTGATTAGGTGGATGAGCAGCATGTAATGACCTCTTTGGAGGAGAAATTCATATTTTGGGGGGTGCTAGGCACTAATACAAGCTAGGACAACCAGAGAAAATCAAACTATATCCATAGAGTATCAAAGACCATTTTTACAACAGAGTAAACCGAGGTACGAGAAAAGAAACAAGACTATTATGACTGTCCAGGCATTGTTACATGAAATGCATTTTTCATTTTCTAACCATCCATCCATTTTCTATACCCACTATACACTTTTCTATACACACTTGTTCTATACACAGATTGTCACCTCCTGCCCGCCATGTCCACCTGACCCTCCTGTCTCCGCCCTATTATGGTCCTAACAAGCCACGCCTGTTATTCGTTTGTCTTACCTTTTGTTCCTAACTCTCATTTTGATCACTCCCAGCTGCCTATCATTAGCTCCTTCGTTAGTCTTGTTTATATGTGCTTCCCAGGCCTGTCTTCCCCTGTCCAGTCATTTATGTTGTGACTTTTTTCAGCCTGTGGTTGTTCTAGCATTCTCGTTCTTTCTTAAGTTCAGTTCAGTAAAAACCTTCTTTTTGTTTCGACCAACGCCTGCCCTTGAGTCATCTGCCTGCTCTTTTATACTTTTTTCCCTTTGATAGTTATATAGAGGTTTATAGTTTTCAATAACAATAAAATCTCTTATCTTAAAATAATTTATCATCAACTGCTTGGATATGTTATAAACTGCACAGATCCGTTGCTTCTGTTCGAGTTCTGATGATTCTGGGCTCCCATCTTACAGCCACTCACCCTGTCCAGGGTTGAGAGCTGTAATAAATTCCTTTTAACACACTTGGGAAGATTTCATTTTTCACTCAGTGAACAATCTGTAATTTGTAAACCCCCCGTAGAATTAAAAAGGCCCACTGTGCTTTATCCACGCTTCCATGTTAACAAAATTAGGAGACGGCTAAAAGCGACCGCAAAGCAGTAATGCATTCTCAAAATGATCTCACCTTTCTCATATCCTACCACACAATAGCAGGGCCACTAATGAACTATGTTGACTCTTATTTCATTTGATTGAATCTCACAGCCCTATTCAAAACATCTTGGCAACAGCCGTTGTATGGTGCTGGACTTGAGTATTATTTGGTAATTGCTAAGCTAAATGTTCATGAATCACGGGGCACTTGTGGTGTGAAAGTGTAACTGACTAGGTGAACTTAAAACAACAGGGAAAAGGAAAATTCTTTAAAAGGGTTGTGCGATTATGCATGGGTGCTCTGAACAAAAAAGGTTTGGTTTATGCTGAAACCAGCCTCTGGTGTGATATAGGTGACTTAGTACTATCTTACCCAGTTACAACACTTGGCATCAGAATTATATAAAAGCACAGAATAAGGTGGGTAAATAAAAACAATTTATTTTAACTTATATATTGTTAGTCCATTGTATTGTCTTTAGTGTCTTGTTTTTCTTTGTTGATATTGTTCTGTGCATTTGCAGTGAATAAATCTGTGTGGATTTTTCTATGAACAGCTAGCACTACCTTCCAGCACAATAGAGCATTTCACAATAGAAAGCTTTAATTGTCATTAAAGACACTGATGGCTCAATTGCTTAGACAAAGAAATGGATTTGAATACAGAAAAGATTTACTTTTAATTGAATTCACCATGGTATACGACAGGATGTATATTATAACTAGTAAAACGACATGCCCTATATTTTTTAATTATATATTAAATAATAACCCACGGGATGTTTTGGGCTGTATAAGCTTCTGAAATCTTACTTGCCTATTTAAAGGTTAATTTGACTCACGCCTACGGACAGGATCAGTATGAACGCATCCTCACAACACGGAGTGCCTGTCAGTCTACCTTCCGGCGCAGTCAAGTCGCATTCATAGAAATCCATCATAATTCAAATATAAGAACCTACAAGTGATGAACAAAACAGGCTCCGCCCACTCAGCATTTAAATGTCCAATGTGAGCGCCACTCTTTGCTTCAGAGGGTCCTGTGATCGTGGCCAAAGCGTTGAAGACCGTGTGAATATATTCCTGAGTTTAATTGCGTTCCTACAATTATCACTAAAGCGGAAGGTATCTTTAATTTTTTCCCCAATGTGTGTCTTGGTGTTGTATTAATAATGGAAAATAGTGTTTATACTAAAGAGTGATGTATAGGTTGTGCGACCATTTTTTGCCTTGTATAAAACAATACATAAACTCTGTTCTAAAATGTCTATTAAGTATTTGATTAATTCTAGAAATACTTAGACTTACTTACTTTCTGGTTGTGCATTACGTATATATGTATTTATGTATACATATTAATATTAAAAAAATAACTTTTTCTGACCTCATAGGTATCTTCAGATTTCAACGTACTTTTTTCCTGGATATATTTGCCCGTCGTTTTTGGGAACTTTGTGGAATTTGTACGTTTTCCAGGTGGTTTATAAGACCCCTCCTTCCCGGGGGGTGTGAGAACTTATTCCACAATGCGATCCATTTTCCTGGTTATTGCGTGTTGCATCAGCCTGCTCTCCGTGCAGCAGCTCCTGGCTTTACCTCTTGGAATCAGGCTTGAAAGTTACGACAGGTAAGAAATGGCTGGATTTTAGCGCAATGCTACTTTGTTCTTTATGCTGATAGGCTGAAGCTGGATGAATCACTAAAAACGCTCGTGAAACTGTGGATTGTGTCATGAAAACTTTATTTTGAAATGTATATTTTGTTTTCAGGGAAATGGAAAACAATACGTATATATATATTTAGGCATTACAATATTGGGTGCATAGCTTTTTAATAGTTGAATGGAGTTGGATAAACGCAGCAGAAATTGGGTATGAGCACTTAACAATTGGAAACAAGAATCTGACAGTTGTAAGATTGTGGGGTGGGCGTTGAAGTTGCCTTCTTTACTTTTTCCGCGAAATCGTTATGGATGTGCAGTAGCAGATAGTATCTTTATTGGGACCGTACCATATCGGGAATATTACAAGGTCAATGACTGACGGACGTGCCATAATAAACGCACACCACTTCGGTACTTGAGAAACAGCTGGAAGTTTTGAACCCGAGTTCAAAACAAATCTTTATGCTCATAATTATTAATAATATGATTTATAGAAAGATGGCAGTTTCACTGCAATGTTTTATGTCTCTAAATATGCTTATTCATAAGGGGCGGAGAGAGGGGTATTCGCCATAATTGGTTATTGCATCATCTTAACGTTGTAGAAGTTAACTCTCCTTTTATTCCTATACTCTGTCGGCATATATAGTTTAGCTTTCCTCTGTACGCCGGGATTGTTTTTTTTAATATTAAAACGGAAAACCTGGTAACAATACAACTTACCTGCTGAACTGCGTGTTACGGATAAATGGTGCGCAGAAAAACGTCCCTATAAATGCGGGATTCCACGCACAGTCGTAACATCCGTTTTAAATGAGTGGATCCAACGGAGTCTTTGCATTTCTGCTAGGTTTGATTTTAGCATGATTTGGAAGATCTAAATGCAATTCCATTTGTAAATCACGCACATTAACTGAAAATACTTTTATGCTGACCATTTAGAATATAGCAATCAGATTGATTTTTGATTTTGCTTTTTCATATAACATACGAGTTATTTTTTCTTTGAAAGTGTACACTTTAAAATATTTGAATATATATACTGTATAGCCTATTTAACTTGTAAAATATTAAGTCAAACCAATAAACATAAGTAGCCACCAGACTTGGTAACATCGCATCGTGCTCTTTCA